>NW_019212963.1:246501-299752 GCF_002532875.2 Varroa jacobsoni
TGCTAAAACGAATTTCTTTATATACAAAAATACTATGAGCTTTCACATATTATGATAGCAATCGTACATTAACACAATGTTCCAACGGTCATTTTTTGCTGAATGTTTAGCGATGTTGGAATTATTTGAGGTTGTTAGTATATGATACAACTTGTAGAAAGTAAAGCTGCACACGTTTCAAGTGAGGTCTTGGCTGAATTTTTTCATTCAAGCACAAAGTGACTAATATGTAGCTTCATCGTAGAATAAAATTAGTGAGTAACAAGCTCGGCTACTGATGCCTGTTATTATTGTTGTCGTATTGATTGTCTAGTTCCATGTTGAAATGAACCTTTGTATTCGGTTGTCACCCTATCGCTTGACAGACGGGTGCGTGTTGTCGCAGGGAGCGTTTGTCTGATGGTTCCGAACGCATTCGCTTGTGAAATTGAATCTGTCGAGTTAGCGGCGAAACACGTGATCGGTCCTTAAACGTAGAGCGCAAGCAATACAGAAAGCATCGATTCTGATAACTTCCTCGACCTGCCCACGTTCCAGCAGCTCGGGGTTAGATAGAGTCACTTGGCTCGAATTATAGCCAAGAATAAACGGTTAAAAGAAAACGACTAGTAACTACATAGATTAAACACTGTTCTCTGACTTCTATTATTCTATATAGAATTCAAAAAGTTCAGATTCAGTATGCAAAAACCAGAACGTAGATAGTAACTAACTTTTGCATACAAAATCCACTTACTAAAGTGATAAGACGACAGAAGCAACTGAACAATAAAGGCTTTATTCGAACTATGGAAGCTCGCAAGTGTACGACATGACATGGTTCCATATTCGACCAAAAAGTAAAAAAGTAAGCTCTCAACTTAACTGAAGTTAACTTAGTTCAAAATATCATGGTCTTAGGTGAGAAAAAGCACGTCGAAGCATTGCACTCAGAACAGCGAGCTATTTTGTAGTAACCCACTTGTATCGTTATAACACAGGTCAAGATAGAACCTTGACGCCTCGCCGCGGTTAGACCTATAAAACGGATAGTGGTCAGATAGATACCTTTACCCATCTACTTGTGCTCGGTACGTTAGTCATCATCAAGTTGAATCCAGGTACAACATTAATAGATAAACGAATCGTTCGCTCCAAGGTGTAAGTGTGCCGAGACATTTTTAAAGCGCCAACCTTTTCATAGGAGGACAACGTTCTCGAAGAAATGGTAATTTCAAATAGCGATGACAGCCTTCGTATATATATATAGACCCGAACCTGCTCTTTGTTTTAGTGGCGGTTTCAGAGGAACGTCGCGTTGGTTTCCTTTCGACATTATGACAACAGTGCACAGGGTTGCTGAAAATTGTTCGGCCGTATAGCCTCCTTTTAGCATTGTTTCTTGACAAAAACCTTCCTATTTTTCAGACGTCCACCTAACGATCATCTGAGTAACAAGCGACACTACTAGCCCTTAGCTGAGAAAATCCATTGTATATGATCATAGGGTTCTAGACAACTGTATTAGGAACTCTACTCGAAAGTATATCACTCGTCGTATGCCTGCCGCTACCTTACCAAGCCTCTATTAATTCTGTCTGATTGTCTGTTGCTATGCTTACTTAATTAAAGTAGAGGAAGACGAACATGATTTCAAAAGAGAAATGAACAACCGGGAAGGCCAAGTGTCTGTGACTATGGTTTCGTAAGCCTCCAAATGATAGCTGCGGATATTAGGCGCTGTTCTGCCGTCTTGAAGAGAACAGATCTGCAGTCAAGAAACAGAAAGTGACAGTACCGAGGACAGCTATTGACAATGGTTTAAACCGCAGGTAGAAACTCCCGCGCTTAAACTGTCGCTAGTAATATACAAATATTATTTCCTTGCTGAAAATTTGCTATATATATTACTGGAAAATATAGGACATTGTTTGGCGCTCAAGCTGTTTTTTTTTTGTCATATAAACATCGGTATAGTACGGCGAAACGTCATGCGCACTCTGTCACATCGTAGGACCTAGCTACAATTATGGAAGCCAAACGGTAGACGAAAGTCAGTGGCGGGCATTTTGAAAGTTGGGTTATCCGGACCCTGGGATCAGCCAACCCATTCGATTTAGTTGTTCAGCAGTATTTTCTTTCTAAAGCAACAGCACACTACGTGTAATCAGCGTAACAGACTTCTTTATATGTCTGAGTTAAAAATATACTATTTAAGACAAGCCGTAAATGAATTCTGGTTAAATTAGCAAATATCAATTGATGTGTCAACCAGGAACGCTGATGTAAATTGCCACTATTATCCCTTAAAATAGAGAAAAACATAATATTTTTAAACTGCTCATGCGAGCAGAACGGCACACTTTAACCTATCGTTCAACTACTCAAAAGAATTGTTCGAAAATACCAGTGCCAGATTCTCTCTCTAAAACTAGAATCAATTTTATAGCTTGTGGACTGGATCGAAAGACAAGTAAGTTACAACTTGTTCGCATGCACATGCTGAGTAACAAAAGCTTTATCTTGACTTAGTTTTTTGTAGAACATTGCCCCTCTTGTTTCTAGTTGTATTCGATGTATGTATGATTCGATCCTTAAATGAAACCGTTAGCGGTTAAGTCGCCAACATCAAACCGCACGAAATAATTTCGAAAATGATCTTCTATATATAATTGGATCGAGTAAGTTGAAACTCTTTCATATTGACAATTTTTGCAGGAAACACCTTTCTACTTACAAGTAACTGTTAAGGACTGCACGGTCCATTCAAATACAATGCTTAATAGCCGCCGCATAGACTGTGTGAAATGTGGAAAAAAAACATCGATTACATTCACCGTGAAAATATACACCGTATAGATACGTAGGCAACATAACTTATAAAGACGTATTTTATGTCCTAACGTAGATCAACACCACGAAAAGGTGTTTCAAACGTGTAAAGCCAGTAAATAATATGGAGTCTCAATTGACACACTCGGCAGTTTATGTCAAACTAATAAGAACGTCATTATTGATATTTTGAATAAAGTGCACGTATTAAAATAATTATTAATTATAACTATTATGATCATGCAGAGCATGCTGTAGCTTCCTCCTCGGCGCTTGTGCTGGCCCAAGCGTGCCCTTCGATCACGAATCATCGAGCTTTCATCGTACGTCAAGCATGTAGCACGAAACAGAGAACAGACAGTACTTCGGGTCGACACCTTCTGAGTTCATGCCTTAACCTTCAACCCATCTGACCCGTCCTCTACGTAAATCATGATGAAGCACCTGCGACTAGTTTTTGGGGCGAGTTCGACACGGCATGACGCCACTCTCTCAACCGTGCACACTAAGTAGCCCTGGTGCATTAATCTTACACGTGCTTCTAGGAAAAAACGTTAGTGCAAAACGTTAACGTATTTAAAAGCCGTGATCTATGTGTTGACGAAATTTGCATATATTCATTGTTTTAAGTAGCATTTACATCGACACTTCACCCTTGATTTTGCACGCGTTTTTTGGTTGGTAAGCAAGGGCAATCATTAGGGTCGCCATGTTTAGCAGTAGCGACCATTCTCTCTAATGCTGTTTACAATTTTAACTGACTAGTGAACGCTGTCAATACTGAGTAAATCTGAGGTCCGCCGGTGACGTTTACAAAACTATAATACTTCAACAAGCATTCTCTACTTCTCCTGCTTCGCCATAAGGCTTTGGCACATGACAGAAGGGTGCAACCCATATTTGTTCGACACATGTCTGATTTGGCTCCGGTGGTCTAAGAAATCATGCGGTAGCAAAATGAAGCTGAGTTCGCAGCGAACGAAAGGGAGAAGTCCTCTGTACCTCATCGTGTACCTCCATGGGGTTAACCTTCAATGCGGGCTCGCTTTGCGCGGGAGGACCTCCGTCCTTCGCGCTCCATATCAGTGTCGGGTTGAAAGGAGGGGGCATGAGCGCTATAGAGGCACCTGCCTAAAAAATCCACTTCTGGTGCATAGTCAGGAGCTGTCGTTCTCCCGGCGGAGAGCACTTCGGCTCGCGTGCGAGCGCAGTACAACGAATAAAAAATACACGCTTTAGCTAAAAGCAGAAGCAAACCCATCACTTTGTCGTCACTAACCCCGTCCTGAACTTCTGCTTGGTTAGGATAGTCCTGCTTTGTGGGATACAAACGGTAGCGAGGGGTGAGGGTCAAATAGAAAAAGTACTATCACACCAGTTCCTTCCTTGTCTTCTAAAGCTTCGCCTTTTCATAGCTTTCTGGCAAAGCGCGGCTACTTTGCAGCTAGCCTTCACTGGGTTCCAATTGAATAGCTTCCAACCGAGAGTGGAACCGAGCGGTGAGCTGAACCCCACATTGAAAATGCGCGAATATACAAGAGTAGAATAGGAAAAGTAAAATATTGAGTATATATTTAGTATGGAAAGATCAACACTTGGTTTATTTCGCAAATAATAGTATGTTAAGTTTTCATGGTTGCAACACCTCATTGCAGCTAAAAATTAGTCAGAATGAGTAGCTGGCCGTATTGTCTATCAAAGGTTTTTTTGTTCTAAAAAAAAAAAGGCTTTCATGCTGAGCTAGGTAATTGCGGTATATGCTATATATATATATATATAGAGCATAGAGTGGAAAATTACTTGAATAGTAGTTAGTTCAACTCTCCCGCACCAAATGAAAATCACAGTATTTGATTCTGTTTTTTGAACTAGAGGGGACTTGCATCTTTGTTTTTCCCCAGATCGAACTTGAAGCGTGCTATGGTCTACAGCTATCGAATACAACGACATTATGGTGTGTTTATCTCTTCTATCGAGCAGCTCGTCCGCCTCACTTAGTACGCACGCATACAAAAGCTACAGTTGTAAAGCATAAGAGACAAACCCGATTCGATTAGCTAGGACGGATTTACAAGCGTGAATCGAATTTCCTGCCATTTTCTCTACTCGCGTCGCTCCTCGTTTCGCTCTTCTTTCTCAGGTTGCCGATTTACCACCACCTAAAAAATCAATTTCTTCTTTGTTGAACTATTTACGGGTCTATGGTTTCACACTGATGATACTAGGTAGTCTTCTGCCACCGAACAGGCTTTTAGCGGCCCTATTGAAGTTCCTAGTTTTATTCGCCCTACTCATTATACGTTGTATATGTACGTTTCTATGGCTCAATGCCGCCGAGACGAGTGGGTGGAGGATTTGGAATAGGCTGGCATAGCTAGTTTTGGCCCCCCTAACTCTTTTAGCTTGTTTAGGAGGCCACACCATAACGGACAAGAACGCTCGGTGCACGATGCCTTCCTTCTATTCAGGCTGTGTTTCGCCGACCTTCTGCTTCGCTTCTACGTCCGAGTGGATTGTCTTAGGCGTCTTGTTGTTCGATGGATAGAACTAAAAGCTGTCTCGTCTCTTCTGCGTACTGCCTGCGCGAACATACTCACTGGTCAAAGCGATAGAGGGAGTCTCCGTGTTAATACGATAACGGTCTTTTTTTTTGGTTTTGCAGAGTATAAAGTATACAGTCATTCTTGTATGTTGAACAATGGAGCCATCATCGAGGTCACAGTGCAATAAGATATGCAAATGTAGAGCTTCCGAGAGATCGAACGCTGAAGTTGAACATAAGTATCTTGTATGAATCGACAAAAAACTGAAGAAATAAAAAAAAAAAGGCGATATAGCATTGTAGCTGTCGCTCGAATGTGTTGTTTTTCTTTCGCAAACAAACGATTTAATTTTGACTCTTTTGCAAGAACCCAATCGTTTTCAGGGAGAGCAGAGATGATTGGAGATAAGGTCAACGAACAGAAAATTAGGCAGAAGATGAACGAGAACGAACTCCCCGCTCGTTGGCATACGGTTTGACTTTTGTCCGGCTACGCAAACATATAGAAAAGAACGTTCCTAATGAATCTTACAACGGAGTCCTTAATATTTTATGTGTTCTAAGTTTTGGTGGCATAGCCGCCAAACGTCACTCACCGTAAGAATACCCAATAGTGTCGAGAAATTTGGTAAGAGTCGTTAACGAAGAAAAGCCTGAAATATTTCATTAAATGCCCACCCTTAATTATAATGTGTAGCGATGCCCTCCTATACGAGCAGATATATGCATATCAGAGTTAGCGCGATAAATAATGAAGTACCCATTTTGTTGAATTTTTGTAATTTAACCATCGGCGATCATCTTTATACGAGTTCTCAAGGATCGGAATTTTACAGTCGCTTCGGTAAACTGCCCTCGGGCATGATCATGAATGAGGGCATGAAAGTCAGTGTGCCCTTTTTTCTGCATTCTACCGTATTTGTTTCAGCTTAGTGACCTGACACTCGTGCGCTTTCACTGCTTTTTTGTCATTGGCAGCAGTAGAAGCAGACACATCCGATGTGTTATGTATGGCCTATATGCGTATTTCTGTTCGCACAGGTCGATGTGTTGTTGTCGATGTTGCGTTGGTGGACGAGGACGAAGCCCTCGTTCTTTTTGTGCAGCAGGTACCCCTCAATTGAGCACCTACTTCGAAACGGATCTGAGTGCTGAAGAACACATTCTAGTGTCGTCACCAACGAACTGATCTACGCTGCCAGTTCATTTTAAGCTCAACCCGCATTTTTCTTCCTGTTTCAAACCGCCTACGGGCGCAACGACTTAAGGCTTTCCGCCCGTTCTTTTTTTCTCTGTCCTCTGCGACAGTTTTCTCGACGAGTCCTTAGTTGGACTGCAAAATCAACCTCTTTCAATTGATTCTAGTCGTCGAACTGCCTCTGGGGGGTATGGCGTATCTATTACGGTCCAGCAAAATGAGTCCACGCGAAGCATTCGACGAAGAGGATGAGGAGCACCCGTCGGGAGGCGACCTCGGCAATCTCGTCGTGGTCGAGCCTTCATAAGAGTTCGTTTCGTCGTTGGCGTAAGGGGCCCTCGATAACCAGGCAAAACGATCGGGCGAACAGATGGTAAAGTCCCCCGCAATAACCTGACCCTTAACAATCTCAACCTTCGTCAACCTTAAGCTTCAAGAAAGGAGCCGTTCTAAAATGACATCACGTCTAGCCCCTCCAACCACCCCCCCTCGAACAGTTAAATCTTCTCCTTCGCAGTTAATGTAGTGCCTTTAACTTTCGGGTAACACCCGACCGAGGGGCCAATGCAAATGTGAGGAGCACGAAGAGCCAGAAAGGGCGAGGTGTCGACTCTTTGAAGCCAGCCATTGCTGCAGTACTCGAAATCTGTTTTTTTTTTTATCAGTGCGCAGCCTTTCTAACAATAGCACAAGCGGCGTGAAGAGCCGATGGGTAGAGGATTGTTTCAGCGATTCCTGATCAAGTTCACCTGGGCGAGAATTATGTCACCGTACCTGGACCATCGTTCAAGGGTGACTACTTCGCGCTAACTTGGAAGGCTGAGTGAGACGAATAGGACAATACCCAACGAACTCGAACAATTGCTAAGAATTTTGTGAGTGTTTTGTGCATTTGATATGTCTAAACTGAATCCTTCCGGTAACTTTGTATGGTTCGAAGTAATTTTGTCGGCAAATTTCTGGAGCTTGACTCGAGTGCTGACTAATCATGATGAACACACGTGAAACACACGAAGTAGGAAATTATTCACAAAGCAAACTTATTTCCCATGATGAAATAGTTAACAAATACAATATTTGCTATAAAATAGCCATGTTCCTTGGTAGCTTAATTAGCGGTCTTTTAGATTTAGGCAGGACAGCTAAACAATGCAATGATTATATTTTTAGAAGCCTTATGCTCGTCCGACTCTGCGAAATATGCAGAAGATGACAACACTGCCCTAGCCAGCTTCCAAGTTATGAGTGCCGCATCAGTTTCGCACTGACCTCTGTAGGCACATTGTACCGCCGACTTCGTCAGAGATCCCTTTTCTGATAACGCCTAAATAAGTGTTATCCTTATACGAAGAAGGGACATTGTACATCGACCGCGGGCTTTTAAATGTTGGCGGTTGTGGCGGCGCCGTTGAAATTCTCAAACAAAATCTCGTCTATTGATATACCACCTGCAGGAGACAGCAGACGGCGCTCGTGAGCAAAGCAGACTGAAGGATTTAAGAACGTACATTGGGACTGTTATTCCTAGCAACGGTAGATATTCAGCGCGGTGGTCGCGTTATCGTCAACACAATCTTCAGTAGCGCGGGCACGATATCTGTTCTCTGCTTAAGATCCTCATCGAGCGAACGTATTTTAGTAAAACATAAATAAATACAGGACACTAATTGTTAAGGGAACAAGTAGATATAGAGGTCTGCTTCTTGAGAAAAGGGTCACATTACTAAGTGGCAAGTATATATTTGTTTCTTTCAAATGATTTCCCCTTATATATTAGGTCCAGGAAGGTACGTAACGCATTTCAAGTTATTATCATTACATAATAACATTATCTGATAATACAATACATAACATTATCTGAAAGCTGCTGAAACTATAGTCTATATAGCTCCGATAATTAATTTTTCAGCTAACTATGTTTTTTTTTCTAATACAGTGTAAGTAGGTGTACTTTGTTTTCGAATAGGCGCTTTCATTAGACCACCAGCTGAGTAAGGGTCTATTTAGAGTCGAAATGTTTATGCCATGATTTTTTTTAAACTTCTTTTGCCAAGAAGTAATTTCTATGTTGTAGAATCCTATGAAATTCAATCTACCCCGTCAACGCAGCGATAAAGTGGACGCCTGTAAACACTATAGACATAATTAGAGACACTTAAAACTTGTCGTTGGTAATAAACTAGTTACACTCTGATAACTGTTACAATCTTATCATATCTTCTCATGTATGAATATAATATCGGTCTATTGGTACTATGATTTAAGCATGCTGTACTTCTTATAGTTGACGCGATAGAAATGTATGTTTTGTTACTCTATCCCAAGACGATCCAGCAGGTCTTTGACAATATGCGCTCTTTCTCTCCAATATCTCCCTGATTCCTCCGTTTTGTCGTAAATTACAGCATAACGACTCGAAACTCTTTATTAATCAGATCTGTGATCCCGACAACGCTAGAAAGGGCGCCGAGTTGCGAACCGGCGCAGTAGCGTCTCGGTGTCACCTGAAGTGATTGTTTTCACCGTTTATATCTACGAAGTTCTCTATTCCTACATAACTTCTTTTGCGTGAGAATAAGCTACCATGTCTATCTAGCGCATCAGTGAAGATACAGAGAACTGTGCGAAGATACTTTTCGGAGAAGTCACTAGTTCGGGCAATGCTCGAAACTTAGCGTCATTTAGCGAGTTATAACTTGCTAAAGCGACGATGTCAAACTGTGCAAGAACTCAAGTGAAGCGATCGAGCATTCCTATTTAAGTTGGATTCGTGTTAACCCCTCGTAGATAACGTTCCTTTTGCATATCAGCGAGATCTCGTCACCTATTTCCTCGCCCCCTCCCTGTAGTGAAGCATGCCCATCCTATATATATATATATATATATATATGGTGTACATGCTTGAACAAAGTGAGGTACTGTTGCGCAAAAAAGAAATAGTCTTCACGAATAGTTTCAAGCAATTGAAGTGTACGTCCTGACTTCACTTCCTACGCTGATAAAAAAAATAACTGACAAACAATGTGTTCATTGCATTGCTTCAAGGACAAATTTTAGACAATACGTGTCAAAGCTCTTTTACGTTTGGTATTTAAGCTATAAGGTATTATTTCAGACGGGTCTTACCGAGCAGAGCCTTCCTTCAACAGATCAATGAAGAACAAGATGCCGCAGTAACGTTTTGCAAACGATGCAGTTTAAGTCAGCCATGGCTACACTCTCACAGTTACCATGATGCCACACCGATAGAGATGCGCATTAGCATCTATACCACACCCCCCTCTTGTTTCAACAGGCGTCCTAAAGTTTGAATAGCCCAAAAAGACGCTGCAGCTTTGCTTTATCAAATCGATTAATAATTTTTTAATAATAAAAATAGCCCTGCATTACCATTTCTAGCACCTAATCAACCTTGAAATCGACGCAATTGGCAGTTTAGCTTTATTTTTATAGCTATGTTTACTCATATTTCTACCTTATCTATCTACTGTAATATTAAGAGCATATAAATTTCATCTTCTGATTCTGCTCCTAGATAATGTTACGTCTTTGAATTGAAACGTATTCGAATTACGAGTAACAGCAAAAGCACGGTTGGCATCCCGTAACTGCCAACTCTACCAGTCTTCGACGACCATATACAAACGTCTCTAGCATTTTAATAAGAAATATTGTAAGAGACGTTCAGAGGATCAAGTATATGGCGCCTTGCCATATCATGCCAGATGCTGCATATTTTTTGTCTGCTAAAGTAGACAATTATATATCGAGATTACCGATGTTTTACGATAAAGTGGCCATCCATCAATTTTTTCCCGGATATTGTTTACTTAAAGTATCTTTGAAGTAAAATTTTAAAGTGTTTTACTCATATTGAGTGAAAAGAAAACTATAATTGTCTTAACGGACGACACGACTTCTCATAAGAGAGGATTTAACTTAGCCCCTGGGGGGACGATTTTTTAACACATTCAAAGTTGCAATGATAGTAATAATGACAATGGTAATTAAAAGTAAAATTGTTTTGTTCGGTAGGTCTCAGTAAGTAGTCATTTCAAGCGTTGTAAAAGTCATTAGGCATTTTTCCTAGGGAGTTTAGGCTCATCTGACATTTATAAGTTGTGTTTGTCTCCATGATGGCGGCAGTATACGTATAAGATTCGATCTCAAACCCGCGTGATTTCAAGCATAGTTCAAGCAAATGCCCTTCATCTTTTTATGCCACTTCTTAGAAGAAACCAGCACGAAAGTAACAAATAATTTTAGTATTCTAGTGTACAAAATTATCTGAACTTGACATTTGTCCGTCTGCCACGTTTTCCACCGAGTGAAAGACAACCATAATCCAACCAGGAAGTCTCAAGGTAAAAACAGAGTCATATGTTCCATTACCGATGCTTCTGAGGGGCCACAATAGAACATTGGTTATACCAAGTTTACATTTCCAATAAAACGCAGCTTTATCCTATTCAGGGAGATTATGGCTACGTGATTTTAGGCTGACTACTGAAATTTTCGTAGGATAGAATACCATCCTTCACGAAGGCAATACCTGGTGTTGTCAGTGCCTTTGTGCGGTTTACTCCTCAAAAAGCAGACAAATCCATACCTGGGAACTGAACGTTTAACATGCATTTGAATGTATCCAGATAGCTATTCAAACGACTTTTAGATAAATTAAAAGTATCCGCCATATAAATGTTTTCTGAGTCGGTCTACTCAGGATCGCCGGACTGGATCGAATCGTCATAAATAATAGTGAATAGACTGAAGTAGTCAGGCGCCGGAGCTTGATGTCCATCGAGCAAGAGCGCAGGGAACAATCTTGTTTTTTTCATCCGTAGCTATATCAACATTTATGTGGGTTACACCCAGTTCACAAAAACAAGCGACAGAAGTCGACACCGTTCCTTTGCCCCGCTACAATTCAAATTTCAAATCGGACCCACGTGCCACTTCCGCTTTCGAAGAGTTTTCGCTCAGCTCTTCGATACCTTCACAGAAGCGGCTCTAGTGTTTGCGCAGTGGAGGCTGCGGAGACAGTTCGAAATCCTAACGACACGGACGTTTCACCGCTTAAACGGTCCTATGCTGCAGTGTCCCGGTAAGGCCATCTTGCTAGCATAGGAAATCCCCCACTGGCAGCACACTGCGCTACAACTGTTTCGAGCAGCTTTCAGCCAGGACCAGAAAAGCTTTCGAAACTTAGCACGCTAGACGCATCCTACGATGCATTTGAAATATCATTTATTGCCGGCTACTCACAAGAGCCTGAGGCAAAGCAGGTTTTGTCGGCCACCCTGATCCAAGTCTAGCTATCTGGGACTAGTGATTTCAAGTACCCGTAACAGAAACGAAACACAAAATTGTCAGCAACTAGAGCGTTGTCATTATTTCTATACCAAATCAGGACCGACAGCTTAGCCAACGAGGCGTACAGTTGTCTAGTCTATCTGCCTGTAATAGTCGCTCGATGGGAAAATAGTGTCTTCCTTTGGGGGCGGACTCTATGATTGTTTTAATTGTTTGCTATAATATGTCTACCATGACCTAGCCTCGTAAATGCCTAGATCTGGGCGTCGGGTTTCTTTTGAGATTCTTAACCGTTATATAGATGACAATTAACCCAAAGCAAATCATATCGAAGCAAAGGTATTGCACATGTGTGCTGTCCATATAGCACATCCCTTTTCCTATCGCAAACACATAATTTTTCGCTGATGAAATTAATGTATTAAAAATGAATCGTAGGTTTAGCGCTACATTATGGTGCTACGGTGTAATGGGCACGGCGAGCACGTTGAACATCTATAGCTTACACAGTATTCGATAGCGGGAACGGGTTCGACGGTCTCACCTGTCTACTGCTGCTGATTTTGTCTCGACGATATTTTTCGTACGCAAGCGTTTTCTTCATGTATCGCTTTGGTTTAGAAATTCATAACTGCTACACACTAATGGGCAATAATAACTTGTATTGCATGGATGACTAAGCTGTTGAACACAACGTATAATAGGAGAGCAACGGGACATTTCGATCCATATTACTATTGAAGGTGCCCATATAAATACACGCACTTGTCTTTGATGCCACTTCATTTCGTGGTAATGAGCAAGTTATCCAGAAAGTTGCTACGAAAACGTGTAGATATCGGCCTGGTAGTTTACGTCCATTTGTATGTACCTTTGGGGTAGGCTACCCGAAAAGCAGGCTAGATGAAGGACATCAACGATGAATCCAAGGGCTTCTGCCGATTGGGTGGAGCCGCCTTTTTTCAGCGCCATCGAAGAACTAAAGGCAGCTCTTCGTATCGTCAACATGGGCTGTGCCGTGTGGCGAGTATTCGCTTTTCGCCATGTTTGGCGCAAATGCCTCCTACGCAATCGCTAGTCAGCTGCTGCTGCTGCTGCTGGGCCAGATTCGACGTAAGCCTGCTCTGCTCGACAATCCGTTGGTTTAAACACAGGAAAAAAGGACCTAGACTGTGAACATAGTTAATCTGTGAATAATACTATGTTGTGCCTTTGAGTTTGGCGTACACACCTTGTACGGCAGGATAACCCCCATTGTATCAAGTTGTTATCTACATAATTGTGTTCGATATATCTACAGTTCGTTTAAAACTTGTGCTAAGTTTGTGAGTATAAGAATGGATATTTTATCACCGAATTTCAGTGAGTATGATCAACGTTAACGTACCCCAGTTCCCAAAAATAGTTAATATAAATATACACAGTAACAACATTTTGTTTGTCCCAATGTAATGGTGTTTGTTTGGTAACGGGCTTTGTTTGAGCGCAACTGGTTTCTTAATACATACAGACTGTCTTAGACTATTCTCAAATGAAAATTTGGCTGCTAGATAGAATAGTAAGATTGAGTTGCAATTTAAATTGAAACGAAGTTGAAATGTTCCTATTCTATAAGACAAAGGCCTTAAAGAGACCAAAGTTTATCACCATCTGCATAGATCTTTCAAAACAATACTCCTTAAAGGAACACGAAAATGGAACACGAAAAAACACCGAATGACACGCTGTAGAGGATTGCCGATATCTATAGATCTGTATAAATACAAGAACTATCATAAAACTTAATTCTATCGCGGCAGGTATGTATCACTTTAGCGTGACGCTGGTCGTCGCCTTGAGTGCTATGAGTGTTTCGCCACAAAGTTCATCAGGAAGTTCTGAGAATCTTTGTAACGGACTGGACATTGCAACTGCGGAAAAAGCCTCCAAGGTAATCGTGTCAGCGACTGTTGACCGGTAAGAGGAACTTTAAATGGCAATGCTTAAAAAAATTGACACTACCATTTAGGTGCGACTTTATTCTGCGCTTTTGTATTTTTCTTTGTTTTTTTTTTCAAATACGAACCGTTGTTTTAAAAACGTTTCATGCATACGTATATAGAACATGAGATGCGCATGCGTGCAACCGATCTTCTCTTGGTAATCATCCCTAAAACTTTCAGCGTTCAGGATGAGAATTCCGTTCAGGTGGCTATCCGCCGGGTTATGAAAGGCAGTTCGGACCTTGCAGGCTCCATCATGATTGTCAAGGCATGTAGGAAAAATTAAAAGGAGATTCGTATATATTATATTACCGTTTTTAAGCTCTTTCTCAAGCCGATAACCGTAATACTCGCGCAAGCCGGATAGCAAAGTGGTGCAATGGCAGTAAGATATACGCGCGCTGTGTCTGAGGGGCCATGTACATTGGCAACGCTTTCAGACGTCGGTGCTCGAAAACCAAGACATCACTGATGAGTCTAAGATGGCTTGTTTATTTTAGTAAAATGTAATCACCTTGGATTCGTCTATTCTAACAATTAATCAGTAAATATGAAGTTTTGCTCGGTTTGAAATTTCTCTATTTCAAATTTTTTTTTTCGCACTTACCTTTATGATACTTTGCCAGGGTCTCCATGCCGAATGTGAGCTCTTGCGTATTGGTGATATTCGCTACTTCTTTTTAAACTCAGTGCGGCCCGGCGTCATGGTATCGGTGAGACCTCCACTTACAGTGACTCTCGACCATATCGATCGGTTAAATGCAGCTATTGCTGCACAACTGCCACCGCGTCGACCTACCGTTAGCGACCGTAAGTTCCTAAACGAGTTCATCACCTTAACGTTTGCGCCTAATCTTTTTGGAACCGCATCCATTAAAAGAATAACCGAGTAACGTACTCAAACACTCCTGAAGCTGTGAAAAATCAAAATACGAAAGCCTTTTTGAATCATTGGGCTTTCGCATCAGATTAAAAGCAGGTTAACCGTCTACAACGTATTTGTCGTTCGATAAAAAGTTACCTACGATATAAGTTAATAACAACTGGACTGCACAACTGTAACTATGCCATTAAGAAAATATGTTACAGCGGCGTACACAAGCGTGTTCTTTTTGCTTCTAGACCTTCTAAACCTACCAGATGATCCACCTGTGGCTTTCAGTGCCGTGCGAGACCAAATATTGCCCAAACAATCAGGAGTGTCACGAACACCAAGGCCAGGCCTCTTGCAGATGTCCTGACTCGTGCCCGTATGATCCGAACGCACGTCCGGTGAGCATATTTGCATTGTGTTTATTTTTGTTAATTGAATGCATACCGTTCAACAAATGGTCACATTATTTATAGATAGATGCTATTATCAGTGGAAATATGCTACGTAGCATTGCAATATCAATACGTCGATATTGATCTTTTAACTTATCACTTTCATATATGTAGGTGTGTGGTTCCAACAACTCGACGTTTACTTCTCATTGTCGGTTACGAGTGGATTCGTGCAGACGTTCAGAGCGCGTCTGGGTTCGCTGGGCAGGATCATGCGATACGCCTAAGGATCGCCACATTCATCCGTTCGAGATGCCCCTGACATCGTATTAGACAAGCTCCAAACTTAGCGCCAACAACTATAGATTTTCGCTGCCTGAGACGTCCAGTGAAAAAGGACATTCGTCTTGTTAATAAAAAGGCAAAATAGATTTAAATAGATGCCGTTTATATTTCAGTGGCATTTTCTTTTATAGCCACGTTTCACAGAAAATGATTGAGTTACTAAGGGTTTACGGTTACGCAGTTTTCATTGAATAGCTCAATTGTTTATTGCATCTATAAACAAGAGATAAATGCTCTCAATAAGTTGAGCATCCTTGCGGCTTTTTATCAACTGTTCTCATTGAAAATTTTTGGACGATGGTACATTAATACATAGACTTGTAACTGTAATGATATACACTATGTATAATATACAAATGCATTAAATAAAGACAGATATAGTGAGCTAAGTGCAAAACATGTATCGTTTATTTACACCTACATTGTTTCAGCTTCAGCTGTTTTATAAATCATTCCTAGTTTTTTGTACAGACTCCGGCTGGTCGGTCGGTCGGTCGTGGTATAATTTATAAAACTGTCATCAGTCATAATATTGTGGTTCACACTCGCATCCATCATGTTCATATACACTGTTGATCACTCCCTATCACGCCACGTCCATTTATCATTTTCTCTGATTCTTGACTTACGAACCATTTCGTCCAGTATCAAGAGTTTGCCTGTTAATTTGGCCTGAAGAAAAAACCGGAGTGGTTTTCTCGTAAACGCTGGGTCGAAGTCATGTCGATATGCCTTCAATGTGATTCTAACGAGAGTGCTCGCACTTTCGAGATGAGAATCGAGACCTATTCTAATTGAAATATTTTAATCCGTATTGTTATCTGAAGGCGAAAAATGATGTGTTGTTATCCAAGCATTTCTAATAAGGGCCGTCTGAATCTGTTTGCATTTGCCTGTAACTCACGAACGGGGGTCAAGGTTAAATTATGAGTTTGACAAAAATTTGCCATTGATAAAAATTGTTAAGCACTGTATGATGAATTTCATACTCAATCTGTCAACGTAAAAACTTCTAGTCCATTTGTTGTCACTTATCGCCGAGCCGAGAAGGGGCGCATACTTGGCTACCCTTACCTCAGATAAAATCACCCACTCGTTAACAAAATTCTCATATCACTCATACGTAGACTATGTCAGGTTGCGAAATGCAGCACCGTATAACCTATTTCTATAAATTCATCATCCGTCGTAATTCAGCCTTGGTAGTCCCACCCATTGATACATTGATAGCCATGTAAAACTCTCTACTCGTTGACGTTACGCAAAAACAAATCTAGAAAGCACCTTGTTCATCCCCGATCTCGGCCATAATTTCGAGTTGCTAATGGAATAATTAGCAAAGTGCAGTGTGCGTGACTCTATAGGGTTTGTCTGCAAAGCGTGTTTCTTGAGCATGGCTATCTCAGTTGGCCGTTCAACTGTTACCGGGAATTAGGCTTAGCGAATCGACCGCTTGACAGAACAAAGCAAGCTATGACAACTTACTATCTTAGAGCCATTCAATTAGCTTCATATTGTATAGATAGATTACCTACAGTCTTCAATAATTCGATTGAATTCTAATTGGAACCAATCCACAAGCATTGCCTGTATCGATCCTTTCGATATATTGTCTAGCACGTACCCCTAGCTAAGCAGGAAACTACAAAATTCGATGCATCCCTTGTTGGATATCGTTTCCCTGTCGGCGGCTTTTACCATGTGTGTAACACATGTTGCGGATTTTGCCCTATTCTGACATGTTAACTGCACTTGATACAATGGGCTCTTGCTTTAGCGGACGCGTACTCAGAAATAGCAGAGCGCTGGGCTATTACCTGCTTTGGTCAAGATTTGCCCCGTTGTCAAACAATAGAAGCATAATGTGAAATACGTTTTTAGCCACTTTTCTGTTACGGTGAAGCTCAAGTTGATTTGAAATTAATCAAGCGCTGTAGAAAGTGGAAGATGCTTGTCAGTTTCTACGAACCTCTCGCATTGTGCCTACAAATACGTACACAAACATTGGGACAAACGAATGTATGTACGCAGTCTATTAGAGTACTTACAGGCCCTGCTTATATGACAGACTTATAATGTCGTGTAGAAAGTAAAAAACTGAAAAAACGCGTACTATAATTATGAAAAGGATCAATTTACAAGACCTTACTGCCATGTGATCTTTGCGGGTGGATAGTCCGGTCATTTTCCATGTAAACGCTTTAACGTAATATATTTACTGTATCTTTTTCTATATAATAGCAGTATATTCACACGTGACTGAGTCTTATATATAATATATATATATATATATATATATATATATATTATATATAATATATATATGTACGCATACTTGGGTTTTGTTTTTTGTTGCTTGTTTGCGTCAGGTGTTTCTTCGTGTGTCGCTTCGTCATCCCATCACGTTTGTAAGCAGACGAAATTCGAAGAAGTTTTTTTCACAAGCAGCATTTGTGCTTCATTCGTTTGTTGCCCTATTAATTATAGTGACGGTGTCTCCTTGTTGTTGGCTAGGTCGTCCCTCATCAATTATTTCCAGTTTTACTCTGGGGGTAATCCTCTGAGCGATCTAAGATTGCCCACTTGAGGGCCCGGCTCCTGTTCCGTCATTATTCGATTTCTTCTCCATTGGACAAGTTTCACAGCCTATTTTGTGAGATGCACTCGCGCTGCTTCTTGCTGCTTGATATTTTTGTGCTTTCCACTCCATGATCTTTGCCTTGAGATCCGTAGCTGAAATGAAGCATAGGTCTTATATTCAGTGTTAATACAAGTATATGGCAGCGTTTAAAGCTGAAGAAAATACAACTATACTTATACAGCAATAGGAAAATGAAGAAATATAACGCTCCAATCCTCTTGCCCTGAAAATATAGAAGATATATAACTTGGTCAATGTTACGCACATAAATAAGGTGACTGTCACCATCTTCCTAGTGCATAATAATGATAACGAACTAGAACGAACGTTAATTAAGGCTCAGTGAAGATAATACGACAAATCGAGAGCTATCTACGTTTTAGAACAGCTACCTACCTGAGGTAAGCATGTCCTCCTGAAGAGGTTGCCGGTTGAAGGGGTCCGTAGCAGAGTTAAGTAGGTGTCGCACAATGGTGGCTCGATCGATGGTGTGGCCAGACGGCAACAATACAGGATCCTCCATAAGTGTGTCCATGAGCGGGTCGCGGAACTCTTCGGGAGCGTCGGAGAAGTCTATCTCACGTCGTTCCTGAATGAGAGTGTATTAGTTACGTAATGAGCATGTAAAAAATCTTGGTTGAAATATAATCAATGTCTTAACACGATAAGTCTAATAGATTTATTATCATAATCACCTTGAGCACCCGGTGGACGCGAGCCGCTAGGTCCTGGAACTGCTTGATTTGACTATCACTCTTAAGCATCGCCTTGTTGATTCTTGACACTGCATCTTCGAAAAGTTCAGGCCTGCAAGATTAATATAAGAAACTAATTTGAAAGTACACGTCTTCTACGTAGACACCTGCACAAGGCTACACGCTGTATGTATCTAAATCGTATATATAGCGTAGATGAATATGTGTTTCAGTTGTCACCTAGAGGAGCTGGATATATGTAAATAGATTATGCAGTGAACAGCAAACCCTGCGAGCCATCAGGCCACCTAAAACTCCATACAAATCCTCCTGTGGAAAATAGCTTTGACACACTATACCACATAACATTGAATTAGGTAAGACAATACTTATCTGATAGCCTGGCTCGCTAACAAACCGAAGAATACGTTTAGATTTATTGTGCCAAGTTACTATCATCAGTTTATTTATCTGGTTGAATAAAGTGTTTAAACGAAAACAGAAATGAATAAATGAGTTTGATTGATCGAACAGTTTGCCTAAAGCAGGGAACAGCTACCTACCTGTATGAGCGTTCATCGTTAGCGATGGCCTGCTCGAACTTATCACAGTCAAGATGCAGGTAGATATCAACCAACTGATTTAGTAGTCGGCGCGGTTCCCAGCCATATTTATCGCCATTTTTAACCTTGAGATTCTTACACTTAGGCCCGCACAGCTGTTGCAAATTGAAGTTGAGCATTGCTGCCAAACGGTCAGCAAGCTCGGGCCTTGTGAACGGCTCCTTGATGTCCTGGCTGAGATAATGCAGCATGTCGACGCTCTCTCGCGCCAAAGTCAGATAGGATCGACACTGCCGTTCATCCGTGGCAAGTTGCGCGGCCCGTGACTGTTGAACTTCACGTGGCTGGGAAGTCCACGCTGCCTGATCCTTCATCGCTTCCTGCAGCTCGTGAATTCTTTTCAATGACTGTAGGCTTTCGTCAAGTAGAAACGTCGTGTCGTTCATGAGCATGTTAATAAATCTGCAGGATGAACACATGGTCATAAAAGTAAAAGCAGAAAATAAAAGCTTAAATTGAATAAACCGAATATCAAGAAAAATCGGAAAACAATTTTATACTTTCAGTTTCGATTTCAAAACGTATAATGGATCATACTTGACAAATTGTTTCCCGTTTGATGATTCCTCGATCACCTGGTGTCGATGATTCTGGTTTTCCCATAACAACTTGAACACGATGGAAGTGTGGTAGCGAATCGTAAACTTATCATAGAACTCGCTCGATGCGCCCGTCGTTTCGATATCGGCATAAAATTTCATTAGAGACACGATCAGATGCTGTTCCGCAATCGGATTTGTCCGAATCTGCAGGTAGAGCTTTTCGGTGAACTTCTGAACGCCTGGCGACAGCAGGAACATAACTTCGATAAGTTTCGCTGTCAGATAAGGGTTCGAAACATAGTGTGGGGCGCATACAAGCAACACGAGAAGGTGTACCAAAGCCGCCGAATTCAATTCACTGACGTATCGAGGCTTATGCTGGATGACAAACAGAATGAAGTCGGCAATGTCTTCGATAAACCAGGCGGGCATCGCGGAGAACAGCTTTGACACAGGCGGTATCATACTGCTACTGCTTGTTTGCGTAACGGGCGTGCCTAGTATATGCAGAAGAAGCTGAGCGAGATTGTCGTAGAAGTCGAGACAACGTAGTACCAACGACCGGTCAAAGAGGACCACATCAGCTGACTGTTTACTGATGTGCAGTTTCTTAAGTTGACTGCGCCATTTTGCTAAGCTCCGACTGTTTTGATTGTTTAGGTGAGGGATAACTTTCCATAGGCTTTCGGTTCCTTCCAACTCAGTGACAGCACGTTGCAGCTCACGAATATAGCGTAACCGTCGTACGTATCGTTGAACACACGGAACGATGGAGAGATGGTGGACGTAAACGCTAAGAAACATACATTCAGTTGTGAACTTCGTCTCCTTTTGTTGCCACGACGGATTAGCCTTAAGCTCGGCCCGAAATTCAATCAACTCCTGTTCTGTCATTCGAAGGCACGTGTCCTTGCTGACGCTATACTGGTGCTCGCCCAGCTGACTGGTCGGGTGGAACAAATAGTACGGGTCCACCTATGATAAAATTGATAGTAACGATACAAGCTACTCGTATGCTTGACACAAACGGAACTGTATAGTAATACTATATAAGAGAGGACAATTTCTAATTATGAAACTAGGCTCTACGTATTCGACTAGCCCAAATTCCTAACAAACTGTATAGCATAAAAACGAACAAACCGGTAAGAATAATCCTTGTAAACTTGTCAAAACGTTTCATTGTTCTATTCTATATGTATATACATCGATTATTAGGGCGTACCTTATCAGCGCGGACTTTGAGGCTTAATTGTTGCATTACGACCATAAGATTGATCATGAAGCCATCTGTCGCCACGACCATATCATCAGGGCGTAATTGAGATCGTTTATCATTCGCTTTCACGACGGATACTAGCCATGAAAGCATAATCGCCCGTGATGATGGGTTCACTAGAATAGCGTGAACAATATCGCAGAGTAACTGCCTGCTGAGGTGCATCATATCTTGTAACACGCTGGCCTCTGTTTGATTACTACGCCCAACTAGCGATACACCATTGGGCGATATCGAGTGATCTCCACCGAAGAAAGCCGAAACAACCTGTCACATGAGTCAGTTCATTCAGAATTTTATATTACTTGCATATAAAATCGTTTAAATTTGCTTTCTCCCAACCCGAAATAGTACCTAAAAAGCAGTGATAAATTGTGACAAAATTTCTTCTGTAATAAAGAGCTCATTAAAAATGATAACGAGAGTAAAAACCAAAGAATTGTCAGGTCATATTATACAAATATTGAGCACGGGAATAGTGGATTTCTTAAACTACTATACAGATATATTTCATACAAAAACCATTACGCTTACCTCCGGGTTGTCCTGAGCAAATAAGCTCAGTGAAAGGAACGGCCCAAGCAGTGATCGATGCATTACCTCAAGGCCTGCGTATGGGCTATCTAGAACTTCGAGTGGTAGGAAGGCTTCGTTAGAAACCAGTAAATCGCAAAACGGCCGAACGTTGCTCGAAGCGTACTTCACAGTGCAAAGTTCCCGTAAAAGCTTCAGGTACTCGCGATAGCCCTGATGTGCGTAGGAAGCACCTCCCATACCAATGTATAACATTTTGATTACCGGATTGAAAATACTAGCAAATTCCTGCTCATAAAAAGAAGATCAAGGTGTTTCTATTTAATAGCAGCAACAAAGGACTATCTGTAATTTTATTAAAATGCCTCAAAAGCACACTAAGATAAACTTTTCATGTACTTAAGAGGTAAACGAATAGACAGTCCTGTATTTTCCAACCGATAAAAAGCGCATATATACTTTTCTTGCCTATTCTAAAATATTATTAAATTCGGGTCGAATTTAACTATTTTTTCTATTTTTTCTAAGCACTCGTTTAGTTAACTCTTCATAAAACCGTAATAGTCTATAGTTTAATTAGAAACTGTAATAGAGAAACCAGCAGATATTTAAGGACCGGAATCTCAAGAAAGTAATCCTTTATCGTATTAAATTACTATTCGTACTCTACAGCCACTAAGCAGGCAAGCATTAGACGATTAATAAAACTTCAATCACAAAACCACTACCACACCTCATGACTGCAGCCCAATATGAGATCGACGACAAAATTCGGCGGGAATTTCTCTTGGAGCATTGAGTTGAAGAACTCTTCGTGCAGCTCATGTAAACTCGAAGAGCCGCGGCCATCAGGGGCCGAGCACTCTGATCGACTTTTAGCCTCTAACCACCGGCAGGTAATCGCTCCAGACAAAAGTAATCGGCTGTATGCTAGACACTGGACTCTTATTTCTGTCAGCACCTCTTGTATGGGACATCCCTCACTTCGTCGAAGGAGCTCCTTCTCCAGGACAAAAGTTCTCTCGTAGCAGCCTGCCAGATAGCTAACTGGATTGTCGGATTCAGCAGGGACAGGCAATGAGGCTGCTCCAGATGTGAAGGCGCTCGTAGGCCCAGAAGCTTTGGGTCTTGACACTTCATTTTCTGCTTCTCTGTACATGGCAATACATTTAGCTACAACCTATAACCACAATAGGAGTTAATAACAAACAAACATACACACAGAACGCATGAAGAGAAATTCTTGGAAAAGTCGAATCGTCAAAAACCCATTGCATGGGTTTAAATTGCACTCGTTGAACACTACTGATTATCAACGGGATATATATATATCTTTTGAAAGAGAGAGAAATAAATGATATTTTATTTCTCTCTCTCACAGCGATGATTTAGATAAAAAGAAACGAGAATTTGCACAATATGTTAAATGGTGTTGAACGCTCTAACCGTCACGTTGTTCATCATAACACACACCACATCCTATCGTATGTAAAACGATTGCTAATACTAACAATGTGAGCGACGCCTGTGAAATCTGTACTACGGTTTATGCTTGCACCAACTTCAAGCAAGACTGGATTAGCTTTTTCAGGGAGTAGGATTTTGCGAATAGTGTCCTGCATTCTGGCGAAATTTGGATCACTTTCGGTCAACGAAATTTTTGCTGCGACATCTGCGCTCCCTATCGTCCCTCCTATTGTGGGTTCCATCCGGTTCATTGTTGTCGTCGTCGAACTCGTTTGGGTTGTGCTGACTATCGACGTGCACGCAACGAACGCACGTGCATGTTGTGCTTGGACAACTGCACCGGCCGTTGCTGAGGGTATCGTTGTTGCAGTTGTGCTTCTATCGAAGCTCGGTTCATCTACCTCCATCGCTTCAGCGTCGCTGTCAGGTGTCGACCTAATCCACAGAACGGGCATGATCAGCGACGCGCGTTTAGAAAAAGAGTAGCAATAATTTGTTGAATGAATTCAAATGGAAGACTATTAATCGGACAGCTGACAACTAGGCTTGAAAAGCCTTGCGATTCATCCAGTGCAGAAGCTATGTATCTGCATTGGTGCGCTGTATTAATTACGTAATGCTACAACAGATAGTGGCCTGTCTGGTCGCATTGTACTGCCACACAGTCGGAGATATATGGCTCAATTGGAAGTTTTTAGTGCGAGAATTGCACATTAATCTTCAGTTGAAGCTAACTGTTCAGTACTTTCAACACTAGACACTAACCGCTTTGGAGGAGGTGCAGTACTTGGGTCGTACGCGTGTACTCCGGGAACTCTGGTTAGCTCCGTGCCCTGTAATGACTTCTGTCTTTTACAGGATTCGACTGGTAGGCCAGCCGGTCCGCCTTTCTTCGATCCGGCATGATGAGCGCCCGCATGGCTATGACTTACGCTGTGGTTCGTAGACTCGTCCAACTCCATGCCAGTCGCATCTTCTGAAGATTTGCGAGCTGTTGCTGCTGAAACAACAGTCGATAAATCATCTGCGAAGAGAATATAATAAAACAAAATCGAAAATTGTCTCTAAGAAGTTACACACACCATTAGGTTTACTAGGAATTGGTGACAGAGTTACCGAAAGTTACGTTAGTTTAACCGATACTATTAATAAATACAGTGGTGCAACTGCAGGTGAATCTAGGACCCGAACCTGTTATTGACAGTAGAATACCGAGCGTTTGCCTAGTGCTGTTCGTCTGAAATTGTTTTACATTTTTTCCACTACATTAATTTGAGTTCGAAAAAAACGTACGTCTAATTTTAACCACTGATTTAAAACGAAACCATTGTGCGAATGTGACTAAAAATAAGCTTGAAAACACTGCAGATTCACTGCAAAAGCACGGTGTAATCTATTTCATAAGTTCAATTTGCTCTGGAGGGTATCCATGGAAAAGAAACGGATGGCTTGCCCCGTGAAAACTGTGTTCTTTTTGCTTACCTATATCCTTTTTGCTTCCATGCACACTGGAAGTGGACGGTGTCGTGGTTATTGTGGAACCAGGGGGTCCATGGGGGGATGCCGTAGGAACAGCTGGACTCACAGGGGCGGTCACTATTGGAGCAGCGCCACCAGTGACTGCAGGCGTAGCCTCTACTGGAGGCGTTGCTAGCCGAGCCAGGCGTTTCTTCCTCAACTACGGAAAAAAGTTTGTAACAAAAAAAATCACTCAACGCGATATGCAGAAAAAAACTAGGCACATAATTTTCAATCTACAGTCACCCTTGGCAGGTCAAACACGTGTACGAGATACCCTTCCTGAACATATACAACCCCTAGTCGAAAATTTAAGCAGCACGTATAGGGTTCTTGCTTGACTCAAGTAATGCAGCATATTTTTAATCTCAAATATTTTCAAATGTGCGTGTCGTTTACTTTCGTTTGGATAGGTTTTTTTTATTTGTCTATATTGCTGCAATCTCTTATAGTGTCTTTGGAGAGCGATAATAGCATGTGGCGCGTTTACAGTTTGTGTGGCCTGAGGTGCAACCAAATGAGCCTGCCACAAGTGAGCAAAACATCTTAAGAAATATCCACGTAAGGTTGTAGTTAAGCAGATATGGACCAAACTCTGTATGCAGCAGATGTACCCCACATGTACGATTCTGAATCAGCAGCTTCAATGATAGTACCCCACTTACAACTTAAAATGTTTAAATAATCGCGGGAGCTTTGCGGTGTTTAGCTACACCGAAACCATAATTCAACGCAGTAAGGAACATTAACTACACATTTTCATTGCCCGACTATGTTGTAACCTGGACAAAAACTTACCCGGTATTTCTAAACGACGAATAAAAGGCGTCATAAAAAATTGTTAGCTGTTAATTCAACATAGTCTCGTGGCCCTAAACCAAGGAATTCCTTTCTGTACACTCAATGCTGAACTGCATGTCCCACGATACGAACCTCTTCAGCAGTCAGCTGATCGCCCATGACTGCAATCCAGTAGGATCAAGAATTATTCGATGCTCTTCCCGTCTTCGTCGTCGTTTTGTCTGCTGGTCCTTACGCTGTCCTGCTCGATAACAAAAAGTCTTGACCTGGACTTTATTGCCGATTTTCTGCACTTTCGCTATCGCTGTTACGGTAGGTTTTGTGTATCCTTTTCTATTAAGTGCTTGTCAGTTGATCGTTGGGAAAACAGCGATGGGAGAGAGTCGTGTTTCGCTTCTTGGTCTAGCCGGCAGCGGAGGCTTTCGAATTTGCGTGACTATTCGATAAGTCTGGCAAGAACCGTGACCACCAATGACCGGACAAGCACTACTTATTCCGAAGGCAATCCACAGTCGTTTGCTCCGATAGAGAAATAATGCTACGCTCCCATATACACCGTTCTTCAATGGCATAGACCTTCGCGCAAGACTAAATCCTCTATTTTTCTTCTACCAGCATCGCCTTTTACCACCTACCAAATCAGTCCAACAGCGCCAGTCAGAATCCGAGTCGCTGGACAATACAGTTATGTTTTCTTTTTGCTTTGTTCTTTAGAGGGGGGCCCAGCCAACACTTTTCGCCTGCTGATTGCGACGCTCGTTTGACGCGAACGTCGGCTGGGCTAGAAGCAGCAGCAAAATGACCGCAATCAGCTTAAGCACTTCTGATATAATAAAATACAAAGCAGCAAATACGTCGGAGTTGTTAGGTCAAGATCGGCTAGCTTTTTCCACTAAGTGATTGAACTCTATTTCACTAATAAATCGTACGTTATCGGTCGTTATAACGATGTTAGCGCTGACATGAGGGCTTCCGTCCTTACAAAAAATAATAAACTGGGGTTACTAGGATACGCTAACCGGTTGAATTTTGGCGGCGAAAAAATTGTCTCTCTAACTGAACTTTTTATTTACTAACCAATTTCCGTATTCTTTTAGCCCCCTTTAATTTTTCTTTTTTTTTAGGTTGACGCTCCTCATGAAATACTACAACGCTTGTTTGTTAAACCTGTTCAACGATGACGTGAATCGCCTTTGTTACCTTTTTTTTCCTAGCTAAGCAACGGGTGCAGTAAATCTTTTCTTTCTCAGCTGCAAGACACCAGCGTCATCATCGTTGCTAACAGCAACTACTCTTAGAGCGGCAGCACCACCACCGGTAACGTCACGTCAACACCCTCTACGTACGACCGATCCAATCGTATTCCATTCTGGCATCAGCTGTATTGAGGCTACATTACCAGCTACCGATTGATGACAACGAAATGAATCGAGAACGACAAATACATCAACGAATCCGGCAATAATCTTCTCAGGAGAACAGCAGTGTTCTATTTGGCAGTAGCAATATCTGTTGTTATAGCATTTCAGTAGCCCTGCTTCAGGTCAGTTGAATAGACAGCTGATCCTGAATCGGTACGGGCAGGCGTACATCCACGTCGAGCGCTAGCATTAACAGTTAAATATACAAGGTAGCTGATTAATTTCCAATCAGCTGGTGAGTAGGTAAGCCACGAGTTTCGAATAGCTAGATGTAGTCCCAAATAGAAAGAAAACAAGCAGTGTTGTCTATACAATCCGGTAAGTGTTCTATTTTTTTAGTCACTGGTTCGCCTTCCTTGCAAATGATGAACGCGAACAGTAGGTCAGTCGTCGAAATATCTGAGACGATTCCGGTAATAGCTTGTTTGAAAAGAAGATTTGTTTTTTAATCTAGCCTCGATTTTTGCGCTCTTCCGACAAACTTAGCAGAGAGGAACAATCTCATTCCTGTGCAGTTATGGACGTCTGGCTCTTTCTGCCAATCAGACGACAAGAAATAGCATAGATCGCAAGGTTGGTTCGACATAGGACGACGTACACGAAAATGAGATTATATGGAGACACATCCGCATACGCACACACGACATAATACGACAACAAACTCAACAATAATTACATGCAGTTCTACATATGCATCCAAAAGGGTAATGTAGGGACACTCTTTTCCACGATTGACCGACTGATCGAAAAATGTCTGCCCTGCCACTGCAATAGTTGCTGAGTCCTAGACAATCGGCGTTTGTGCAGCGGATCTCCTGCAGTAAGAATTTCGCTTGTCGAAAGTTTTTTCCAATTTCTCCGTTCGAAAACGCAGAACCTAACGAAAATCACAATCAACTTCACTGGTATCAACTGTCCCCGCGGTTAAACCGCAGTTCTATTCCGGCTTCTACTGATGGCAGGTCGCTGTTGCAGCCCAACTGGAGTACGGCTGGTCCTGGCCGGATGGGCAGATCCGCGAACCGGCCGTTCCACTGCACTTTTCCTGCTGAAATCCTTCTTCGGCCAGTAACATAAATGGTAATCACGCAGCTCTAGCAGAAATTCTACTACTGCTAGTTTTCTGTAGAACTTGGTGATTGGCCTCTGTGCCACTACCGTAGCGGCAGACTCAGCGGTTCGCTCGTTTTCGCTCACCCAGCTAGCCAGACAGGCTGCCGTCCTATCTGCTCGGTCCTTTTTTTTACTTTGCTGCCCCACCACTTTCGACACTTACTATCTAGATTCTATCTAGGTAGCGGCCGCACCATCGAATTAACTGTCTGCCTCTCTCGTTAATAGACGGGATGACATCGACCGAACGCGATGCAAACGAACAGCGGTAAAACGACGGAATTATAACGAACCAATCGGCGGCGAGTCTCCTTCTGGTAGTGTAGACATGATGGAGACGGAACAAAGCATAGAAGGCTCGGTGAGATGGTCCGATAGGCCCAACATTCTGGACAAGATGCGTGGTATTTTCTTAAAGTTATGTAACTGTTTCAGTGTCGATAGACGCTTCTCGTAAATATAGGGAAACTTTAGAACAGAAACTGTATATTTTGCGCATGCTATATATTTTGTTCAAAATACTCTACCGTAGCGGATCTATGCATAGTTGGGTAGCAAAAAAAAACAAAAAAAAATCATTAAAAAACATGAGAAACAGCAATAATTAGGCTAGAATAGGTAAAAAATTATATTTCGAGTGGCTTGTAGAATTGCAATTGATCGCCTGCCGGGGGCTCAGAGGGTCAGGTGACCACCTTTTCAACGAACTATTCTGAGAAATATTCGAGGCTTGATAATCTTGGAGTATAACTTTGTTAGGTATCTCATAGGGTAGAGAAAGGTACTCACCAACTCTCACTGCATATCCGAGTAATGGACCATACGGCCACACAAGTCACAATTTATCTTGCTGTAATGTATCATAAAGAAGAATGATTTCGGCGACGTAAACCATCTGTTATGGTTGCAAAAAGTAACGATAAAAATATTTCTAAGTAATATATTTTAGGATACATTTGCACATGGAAAAAATTAATTAAAATATGGTAATTGGAAATTTCTTTCTAGACAAATTTATCAATATCTATATTGAAATTTATTACTACATATAACTACAGACATGTAAAAATAGTGTAGACTATTATGGAAGGATTTCTTTTGTAGACTGCTTTATCAGATAACTAGTCAGTGAAATATTTACAAATATTACTCAACATACATGATAGCGACTTAATCTGTAACAGCATGTGAAATAGAAAGAAATAACCGCACGTGCAGTAAAATCCTTAGGCGGCCTAAACCTATAAGATGCGCACGAAAGGTTCCTATCTATATGAGACCCGTATCAGTCTCAAGATAACTGTACCTTTGTGTAGCGTCTAGACCAGAATATCCATTAGATATACCATATCTAAAATGTACACCAATCTAGTGTCGACGCTTAACAAATTGTTAATCATAATTTTGCATTCTCTGAACTGTTAGATATATATATATATATATATATATATATATATATATATATATATATATATATAATATTTCAATTGAAACAGTTATTATCTAAATAAGTCAACAGTCGGAAGGTGAAATAGGACAAAGTCCGGTCGTCGTGTTAAGATCAAAGCCTTCCGCCATTGGAAAGAGCAAAATGGTTGCTTGTCAGATGTTGACTGCACAGCTGACGGTCAGCTATTCCCGCCGCCTCTCTGAGCTGGCGTCTGAGCTCAGTCTCCATAGCAACTGTGTCAGAAATTCGATAAATGCTAACAATCGCTTAACTAGGCATCAAGCAGTGAGATGACAAAAGGCTCGACTATCCATTGAGCTGGTTACACTGTAAGGACACTAATCTGTTGAAGAAACATCTCAGTTATTAGCGTCGGTGAAGAGCGCCTTATAAATGGATCCCGCTTGGATGATGTGGTGTTTCAATATGCTTGCGTTATTGTTGGACCTGTCGTCGTAGAAAGTGTAGCGTTATCGTTGGAGGCGCTGGAGCAATCGAGAGTCGACTAGTCTTTTGATGATTTCAGTATGGCCACTGCTTGGCTTCACAGGCCACTCTTGAACGAAAGGCAGCTCAGAAGCCCCTTAGCACTCTCCACATTTTATTTCCCACGATTTTAGACACTGTTGGGCCAGAAAAAAACCTGTAATAGGAAGACTGGTAGCATGAGGAGACGCTGTAGCTAATCCAAGCAACGGTTCGTGTGCATAGGCAAATTGCAGGGCTAGTTGTGTGAGTGGCACATATTAGACTGGTTTTTAATTTTTTTAATTTTTAATTTTTCGGCGTACAGTGAGAAGAGCTCGGAGAAATGTTTCAGTTTGCAATCGATCGTGGGGGCACGTTCACTGATGTATGTGCTCGATGCCCTAATGGGAAAATTCGTGTCCTAAAGCTACTATCCGAAGATCCTTCTAACTACGCGGATGCCCCGACTGAGGGAATTCGACGAATCTTAAGCGACGAAGGCTGTCACACGTTACCTTCTCGAGAACCGATCAATGCTGCCAACATCGAATGGATTCGAATGGGGACTACAGTTGCTACAAATGCCCTTCTCGAACGAAAAGGTGAACGTATGGCACTGGCAACAACAGCCGGATTTCGGGATCTGTTGTTTATTGGTAACCAAGCGAGGCCGAACATATTCGATCTTCAAGTGCGATGTCCCGACGTGCTCTACGAAGATGTTGTTGAGGTCAACGAGCGGGTTGTCCTGAAAAATGAACGTTGTCAAATGAACTGGAGAGGGATCGAAAGTCGCAATGGTATCACCGGAGAACAGGTGTTAGTTATGAAACCTCTAGATGAAATCCAACTCCGTCAGGATTTATTGATCGTAAAAGGTAAAGGTATCTCAAGTTTAGCCGTAGTGCTACTTCATTCGTTCGCATTTCCAGATCATGAGCAGCGTGTAAAACAAATCGCTGAAGAAGTTGGTTTCATGCACGTCTCAGTTTCATCCGAGGTCATGCCGATGGTGCGGGCAGTGCCCCGCGGCTTTACGGCAGCGCTTGATGCATACCTCACACCGTGTATCACGAAGTACCTCAAGGGTTTCTGTCGCGGGTTCGATGAAAGTCTCACGCAGAATAAAGTGCTGTTTATGCAATCAAACGGTGGACTTACTCGAATGGATCGTTTCTGTGGTTCCCGCTCCATCCTGTCTGGTCCTGCAGGTGGCGTTGTTGGTTACGCTCGAACAACCGCCTCAACGCCAGTTATCGGCTTTGACATGGGCGGAACATCGACTGACGTAAGTCGATACGACGGTACGTTTGATTTCACATACGAATCAACGATCTCAGGGGTAGTGGTCCAGTCACCCCAGTTGGATATCCATACGGTGGCAGCAGGTGGTGGTTCGATGTTATTTTTTCGAGCTGGCCTCTTTGTCACGGGCCCAGAATCTGCCGGTGCTCACCCTGGTCCTGTTTGCTACAAAAAAGGTGGCCCGTTAACAGTTACAGACGCGAACTTGTGCCTTGGACGAATTTTGCCGGAATATTTCCCAACAATTTTTGGCCAAAGTGAGAACGAACCACTGGATAAAGAGAGATCAATGCTGGCTATGGAGAAACTTACTGGCGAGGTAAATACATTTTTAAAATCATCTGGACAAAAACCGATGTGTGTACAGGAGATAGCTCTCGGCTTCATTAAAGTTGCAAACGAGACAATGTGTCGAGCGATTCGATCGATAACGCAATCAAAGGGTTTTGAACCGAAGAAACACGTCCTGGCATGTTTCGGGGGCGCGGGAGGCCAACATGCCTGCGCTGTTGCCAAAAATCTCTCCATTTCTAAAATTTTTATTCACCGATATTCGGGCATCTTGTCCGCATATGGACTTGCGTTGGCTGACGTCATTCAGGAACGTCAACTTCCCACGGCTGTCGCGTATACGCCAGAGTCGTTCATAGAGATCGAATCAAAAGTTGAGCAATTGCTTCAAGAATGCGATAAGCCTCTTCTCGACGACGGATTCCGTAAAGACCGTATCAGACACGAGGTTTACCTTAACATGCGTTATGAGAAGACCGATTGTGCCTTGATGTGCCAGGCCACGACTGTAAATAAGCCAGATAAACAATTTACGAAGTACGGCGATTTCCTGACATGCTTTCACAATAGATACGAAGCTGAATTCGGTTTCGTTTTGCCCGATCGGCAGGTCATAGTCGACGATATCCGGGTCAGAGCAATTGGGATGTCTGATTTTCACGTAGATAGTCCATCGCACGTGCCAAAAAAGGTTGTGCCTACACCTGAAAAAAAAATGTCATGCTTCTTTGAAGAAGGTTTCCTAGATACTTCTATATTCGTTTTGGAAAAACTCGCGCCCGGCTCAGTGATCACAGGACCTGCGATCATTATCGACAAAATTGGAACCATTATTGTGGAGCCAAACTGCGAGGCGAGAATCACAGCTCAAGGCGATGTTGAGATCTTTATTGAGTACACAACATCTTCTCGTAAACAGTTAACTGCAACGTTGGACAATATCCAGTTGTCAATCTTTTCTCACCGGTTTATGAGCATCGCAGAACAGATGGGCAAAGTTTTGCAACGGACATCGATTTCGACTAACATTAAGGAGCGGTTAGATTTTTCTTGTGCGCTTTTTGGTCCTGACGGCGGATTGGTGTCCAATGCTCCACATATACCTGTACATCTTGGAGCTATGCAGGTGGCGGTACAGTTCCAACTTGAAGCACTTAGGGGTGATCTGCACCCAGGCGATGTGATTCTCACAAATCATCCAAAAGCAGGGGGCAGCCATTTGCCTGACTTAACAGTTATAACGCCGGTGTTCTTTAAGGACCGACTGAAACCTGTGTTTTTCGTTGCAAATCGAGGCCACCACGCAGATATTGGTGGGATCACGCCAGGCTCTATGCCCACAACTTCGCAAAATCTCGATCAAGAGGGTGCAATTTTTGTTAGCTTCAAGATTGTCGATCGTGGCGTATTTCAAGAGAAGGCACTCATCGATAAGCTCATGGCGCCGGCGCGTGTAGAGAACTCGTCGGGAGCACGAAACGTGCGCGAGAATATTGCAGACTTGCAAGCGCAAATAGCAGCCAATAATAAGGGTACATACAGTAATGTTTATGGTGCAGTTTTTAATTTTAAATCTGTTCGAGAACGGTTTAGTTAGTGTAATGTTTACGCATATCAAATAGCAATAGTGTTTCTCTGTAATTTGCCAGATTCTAGTCCCCTTCTTTGCGAAAAAAAAAAACTTCACAACAGCACATCTTGGTTATATTGAATAATTTCATGATGCTTGAATATCTATACTTGTTCTGTATAGGAATCGGCCTCGTGAAGGGACTTATAGAAGAATTTGGTCTTGATGGTGTACAAGCTTACATGCATCACATTCAAGAGAACGCTGAGCTCGCTGTTACTACGCTTTTGAAAGATATCGGAAAGCGTTTAGGAGGCAAAGGCCAAACCAAGGTATCGAAACAAACAGTTAGAAGTAGGCATTGCATAGAGATGGATAGGCTCGCACTTCCCCTGAGATCCCGTGAGTTTCCCGTGAGAGAAAACACGAACTTACTGGTCGGGGGCTTACAAGGTCCATATCGAAGTGTGGACCGTTAGATCAGGGTATATAATCTTTGAACGTGCTAATGAAGTCGTAATGAATAGTTTTCCCCACAGCGCATTATACTACATAAATACAAACATTGCCACCATTGAGTTGAGCTTGACTTTTCATTTATGCAAGATTAAACGTAATTGACATTACCTTTCTTGACTTGAAAAAATTCGACAGGTCTGCTTGTCTGCTGTTGACTCTATGGATGATGGCAGCGAAATTAAGCTGAAGGTGGAAATTGATTGTTTGACCGGAAAGGCTGTGTTTGATTTCACCGGCACCGCCATTGAGGTACGTGTTCCTACTCAAAAGGACGATAAATACAGTGTACCGCGACTGGGATTAAACACATAAAATTCTAACACGAAATGATAAGTATGTAATGTAACTGAATCAAAATATAAATTGGGTTATATAGAGGTCGATGCAGAGAAACCACGTTACTCGCCGAAGAAGCACACTTGTAAAATCCATTATTTGTAATCTGCTTCGACACTGTTTTTAAATGTATAAAGAAAATGTTATTTTTCTAAATTGGCTGTGGCCGTTTTTAAGCCTAGAACTAAATCCAAGCCAATAAAAAAGTTAATCTCGATCTCGATCGAGGCCTCTCCCAGTATTTCAGGACTTCACCTTTGTTCTTCATTATAAATCATACAAACTCCTATATACCATTTTCGTTGATATTACGTTATATACAAGAATACCTGCTGGTGAACATTGACTCATTCAATAATGCCAAATACCATATTTTTTTTTATCTTTTTCAAGGTCTATAGTAACTATAACGCGCCGTTTGCCGTTACACACTCGGCTATTATTTACTGCCTTCGATCCATGGTAGGTCACGATATACCGTTGAATCAGGGTTGTCTATCCTCAATTATGATCATCATTCCGCCACGATCTCTACTGCGTCCGTCAGATGAAGCAGCTGTTGTAGGTGGAAATGTACTCACATCTCAACGGTTGTGCGATGTCATTCTGAAGGCATTTGAAGTCTGTGCCGCCTCGCAGGTATCCACCTAATTTCGTATATGAGTTCGTCTAACATAGTGGCTCAAGTAATACATTTATGCATAGAGTAAATTTTATGCATTTTAGGCGTATAACAGATTTTCATGTGGTTTCCCTACTTTCTTCCCATCTAATTGGTGACTTATTTCCAAATGCAGCGTATGATGCAACATACGTATAATGAATGGCATCGTAGCGTTTCACTCTTTTTTTCTACATCACTTCGATACGTGACGTCCAGTTGATATCGCTCTCTTCATTGTCGTTCAGGGCTGCATGAACAATGTTACATTTGGCGATGAAACGTGTGGATATTACGAGACTATTGGCGGAGGTACTGGAGCCGGCCCAAATTGGAATGGTCGTTCTGCAGTACATTCGCATATGACTAATACCCGAATTACCGATGTTGAAATTCTCGAACGGAGATACCCTGTTATAGTGAATCGTTTCCACGTCAGAAACAACACTGGTAACTGGATTTTAGTTTTTTTTTTTTCTAATTGAGCCTAGTTTATTGTCTTAATGACAAGCAGAAGCTCACCAATAAGTACCATTTTATATACGTTATCCGAAATCGCACTTTGCAAGTTCCATCCCAGCGCGTAAGATTAAAGTCTTAGGTAATTATGGGTATGACTTTTGGTAGATAGTACAAATTTGTAGTCCATTACTGAGTCCTTGCTCAACGTACAGGTCACAAATAGAAGAGGACAGCTTGACGCGATCCTCTGAACTGTAACATGAAGCTAATAAGCACAAACCTAGGTTCAGAACGTTATGGTTAGCAAAGCTTTTTCCATACTGGCGAACGCCATAAGAAATAACTGAAAGAAAGAAGAACCGTTTTGCTATGAGTTAGAGGAAGATGCTTTTTTAATTGTACCTTTTCGTGTTGCTTATTTAGGCGGAGCAGGTCGCCACTGTGGTGGCAACGGTATCGTTCGAGAGTTGATGTTCCGTAAGAACTTCACTTTGTCAGTGCTAACTGAACGCAGAGTGTTTGCCCCCTACGGCATGGAAGGTGGACGGGATGGAATCAAGGGTCGAAACACCCTTATCATGGCTAACGGTCGTGAGGTAAATAACTTCATAGATAAAACGTTCCAAACAGATATTCTGCAATCAACAACAATGTGTCTTATGCTTCTAATGTGTTTAGCTAATGTAAAGTTTTTGCTTTTCTTTTATGTTACATGAGAGTGAACACTTCAGTTAGCTCATACACATGTTTGGATTTCCTTTGTCGGCATCTTCCTGTTTTCTGGTAATATTGAAGAAAAACATCAGCCTCTGTGTACGTTGCGGGACATTACAGGTAAACCTTGGTTCGAAAAACACACTTTACGTAAAATGCAATGATATTCTTCGCGTGGAAACTCCCGGTGGAGGAGGTTACGGAAATCCGTCTGATTGCATACCTTCGGATACTGAAGGCCTATGTTAATACAGACCTAATGTAAAGGCTGCTTTCTACCAGAGAGTACAAAATCACAGAGCTTATTGTTAAATGGCCACAGGTATAAGTTAAAATATATGATTGAGCATTGAATAAACTCATAGCGTTGCAGAGTAAGTTGTTACTACATTTACATTCATTTAATAGGAACCTGCCGAGATAAGTAGATTGAACTTGTTATTGATGTTATTATTATTCGCTGATTTATTCTCTTCGGAGCTCTGACGCAAGCTTCAATCTAGTCTATGATTTAGTAAATCATTTTGATGTGGTCTGCTGATGATTGTTTAGAATGTTTACTTTGTGCTGAGAAGCATTTTAGCATGTAACTAGCTGTGGATAGTTGTTTGAATGGAAACAAACAAGTTCAGGATACTCCAAGCTCATCATCACCACTCATTAGGATACAAGTAAATTTTATCTAAATAAAAGGATTTTTTCCATCTTAGCTAAGCTTTTTATTTTATTTGTGACGGCTAGAACTACTGAGCGCTGTCACTTATTCAGTACGCAATAACGGGATACTAACGGTATAATAGGGGTTAATTAAAGCAGAGTCCCGCGAGCAGGAAGTGTCATTGCGTTGACGCTAATCAAAGTTCAATGGCAAGCCGAAATTGGGTATTTTACTAATTTGAAGGAAACTTTGAATTTTAGAAGGGGTACTGGACGCGAGATCCCACAGTGGTTGCAAATGGACTGCCTTCTTCATCTGCCGCCGCGCAATAGTTACTAACTTGTTAAACAAGATCATGAGTTTAATTTAAGTAATGATAGGACGCCTTAGCAACGCATAGCTTTTCCTCGAATCTGTTTTTAAGAACGTACCTAATGCAGTGTCCATATACGTACAAGATAGCTAAATAAATTTCTTTGAACTTCGTAAACTTGCGGTAGCAAGTTTGCATTTGTTTTTATAATCGTCGAGCTGACCAAGCGCACACGGATCATACTATAGGCAGCTTCCGTTACCTTGCCGGGCCTGTCGGTAATATGGTCATTGAATTGTGGCAAACACAGTTCGATAAATATCTGTCATTACAATCTTGTATAATTGTCTCTCTATTAAAATATATCTGTCAATAATTACATTAAGAGGTGCTTACATTTGCACCGAAATCAGTATTGACGCTAAAGGCACATTTATCGATATATAAAACATGGCTATGTTCCTCCTTCCTACATATTTTTATATAACATAGTATAGCGAGTTGTCATTATCGCGTTCAAAATTATACAAGGCCTTGCGCCTTCAGAGCTTTTCAACTGTCCTGCTTAAACGATTAGTAATTAGTACTTACTAAAGGAAAGCGATAAAATGTAAGGATCTAAGTATTCTGCTGAGCTGAGTAGTAAACCGGTTGGTTTCTAGAGATTTTAGCCCCGTGCAAAAAGCTTACGTAGATATAATTCTGCATACATAAATCTAGATGTAGCAGATTATGTCATGTAGCTGCGGATAGACATGACCGTGTCCTATTTTTATCGCTTACTCTAGTTTAATTTGTTGACAAATTTCAAAATAGAAAGAATGTAATTGAGTACCCTTACCATTGATTTGAAATATGTTACAAATTATTGTGACCAGACTAGGAATTAACATTTTTTTAGCTAGATACAGGCTTATTTGGTGCAAGAGTTTATTTTATATCAGCGATTGTTTCCTAAACAGAAATCTGGTCGGCTAAAGGGATTCCAAGAGAAGCAGACTCGCGAACGGAAGGCAAACGATACCCGCATACCATTCAATAATCTATTTGTTATGATTACCAACATCGGACGATGTCTAGCTACAGAAGGTTTCGTCAAGTTGGCATTTCCCCTTAAACCAAAGATACATCAGCCGGTTATACGGATGCTTCATAAAATCACTGTCGGCCGGGTCCCGATCCGGAAGGGGTATGAGGCGACGGAATTTACCGCGATTTATGTGTTCGTTGAAGGCTAATATAAGCGCCTCCTTTGTGTCGTCCTCCCAGCAGGTGGCACAAAGTGCGCAAAGTTCAGATGAACGGCAATTGCCATCACCAGCACAATCGGCCACACATTGTCCTGGATACACGACAAGGTCCTGATCGGACACGACCATCCCGGAGTGACCCTGATGGAATGATGAACGAGGAGTCGATATCCCGGTCACAGACAGCATATTATAGATGACTTGTTCGTACAGACGAGCATTTTGCTTGAAGTGTGCCGAACTCAGATTGGGGGACATGTTTGCCTCAAGCAGATGTACGTTTAGTTGGCTGTCAACCAGAAAATCAAAGCGGACCATCTCGAAGAAGGGCGTAGTCGATAAAAAGCGCCTCGAAGCTTTTTCAATGTCTCGTTGCTTTTCGAAATACACACTTGACACAGCTTCACGAATCTGATTCCAAATCTTATCAGGATTTAGACCACTCTGACGCAAGTGCATGTTTAAACTGTCTTTCATTGAAAACCTATGTTTTGTGAAGAACGCTTTCAGAGACGGTACTTCCCAAATAGGTAAATAGTTATCTCCTACCACGTATGTGTCCGGGTCGCGAGAAAGCTTATAGGACTTCGAACAAAAACGTAGCAGAATATCACCCTCGAAAATGTACACTCGGAGAGGCTTCACCGATGTCATGACCACATACACTCCTATGTCAAATTTGTGACCATCGATAAGTAGCGGATTTTTTATAAACTCTTGTACGAAGGTATCCTCAAGATGAAAATCGACCTCATCTGCAGTCTTGACCACTATACCGCGATGACTGTTTGATTTCTGTACCCAGAGAGTCTTCGGATTGTTCTTAGCGTAAGTAAGAAAGTCTTGTTTTTGGCGGGGTAATTTAAATGCAATGGGTATATGCTTCGTCGTGCTTCCTGTAGCCAGACTGACCTTATTGGTGATATACCCCGTTCCGGGGATATGATTGACCCTCTGGCCAGGCGTTAGATTATTAATTTCATAACCAAGATCGCCAAAGGGGTATTCATGAGACCATAGGACATCCCATTTGGAAGGTTTACGTGTCTCTACCCGATATCCAGCACGTTGGAACCCATCGATTACGTGACGGAGATGCCCGCTTTCAAGGCCCTTACCATGTAACCACGCAACTGGACTTGACCCACAGTGCTCTAATCCCGCGTAGCTGGCTGCCTGATTCACTGTGATATTCTTGATCTGTTTGAACTCGTCAATATTAATCGCGCGTATGTCAACATTAACATAGAGCAGTGTGATAGAGCAGGCAAATGTTAATGACAAAAGCGCCCAGACACCCTTCGGTACTTCGACGTGTACAAAGGGCTTGTTGTCTCTACCGAACGATAATCTCGACGTTGATGATCCAGTTCCGGAAGCCCTGGCGCCTGACGATGGCGTCATCGTTATGTCGTCATATATCGGCTCCTCGTCGCCTGGGAAGCGACGGCGCACGACCGTTGACACTGACATTCCGTTACCGCATAGGATAAAAGACGCTAAAACTTTTGGTGACCTACAACACCAGTTGTATTGGCAACGATTGTAATAACTGGTTTCCCAGTTGTAAAACACCGAACGCGGTTCACTTTTTGTCAACCTTACTCACCCGCTAAAGTCATATTAATAATTAAGTCGATACCGGTGTTTGGCAGTAGTAGGGCATATGGTATAAATTAACACGCGTTTCTCTAATGAGCACGTATGCGTTATAGTTTTTTACTCACTTTGTTTTTCGAAAAACACTGATAGCGCGTTACGTGCATGCTCGGTGTTACAGTCCGCTCGGTCCTACTACAAATCAGCGATATAGACCTCCGCGGCACGCACAGTCAGACAGTTAGTTATTTATGTGCATGTACATACGCTTCTCTCAGACTATGAGCATGCTGGTTGTATCTATGCTTTGTTAGTGCTAGCAGTTCGTCAGATGTTGACCTCGTGGGTGACACAAACTCGAAACCTCTAAATGCACGTCGCTATTCGAGCACAGGGCAACAGCCGGCCATAACTAAGTAATCTTTCACAAACGAACACCTCAGAAACTCTGTGTTCTCACTCCTTTGACGGCTGCTGCGCACTGCGGCCGTTCAACGGGCCGCTGTAGCAGCATCTACGTATAGTTTCCTTTCTCTGCATCACACAGTTGGGCAATGGAAGAGTCAGTCGAGCGACTGATTGACGGACGGACCGACCCGCCTACGGGCTGACGGCTGCAGTGGCCCTTTCCGATTTCGAGGGTGAGGGTCCCTTACAGCTGATCGACAGCGAAGAGAAGGTTTGGCTTGAAAGCAGTGGCAAGCGTTTTTCGGGGATATATTAGTAGGAAATATATTTGTGTGCTAATATTAGGAACACATTGTGGTTTAGGTTGAAACCTTGACATAGGCAGACTTCGTTTCGTGAGCCATGGGAGACAGCTGTCTGATGGAATTCCTAGCCACGTTATCGGGCGCAAAACTTAAAACATTGTGGGCTTCATAGACGTCTCCAAGGTTTTTTGTAATGGTGAAGTGGTAACGTGTTCACGCGCGAACTCCGGGACACGCGGGGTGGTATAAATTCAAAGCCGCTACGTGCTGGAAAAGACAAGTCGTTCAAGGTACTATTTACCTAAGGCACCAGTCGATGTGAAGATCAAAACACTTGTAATGGTTATAAGTTTTCTTCTTTAACTTCTGCAAGAAAACAGGATGGCTCTAACTATGGTCGTAGACGGTGGCATTCAAAAAATGGTTACGGCGTCGTGATGATATTTAATCAATGTTTCGATCATCTCATCTCATAAAAATGATGTGGAGAGGTAAAAATAAGATTCTGACATGTAAGTCCTCTATTCCATTGTGCTACTGTAGCCGAAGTGAAAGATAGGGAAAAGGTCATCCCTAGGTAAGACTAGTAGCTTTGGACTACGGAGTAACCCAGGGCGAGTAAAAATTAATATGCTAGTTTTCTAACAGAATTGTGCTCTATCCATTCATCAGAAAAAGAACTTTCTGCAATCTCATAAATACTCTTATCCCAATCGAATGTAGCTGGTAATCAATCATTTGTATTCAGCAAGTACTTGCATTATTTTGAACATTATATTTAATTGTCAATCAGTGATTACAGTAGCAGCAGTGATTACTCACATTACCAGTAGGATTAATCAAGTCTTTATTTTGTCATTTTATTAAGTTAGTAAATTGGAGAAGTCACATAAATAGTTGTCCTTTTACAACTATAATGTAAAGATCACCCCCAAACATTTCAGCTCTAACAACTATGATAAATTTAGTAGTACATCAAGAGCGTTTGGACGGCGAAAACTTCCCAGGTCTTTTCAATTCAGCAAACCGACGTCCATCAGTACCGTTTATGTAGATCTGTCATCCTCTGTCGGCAAACACCCCTGGATGACATAATATTTAATGTAGTGTAGGGTTTAGAGGAGACATATGGTGCCGTAGACGCAAATTACGAGTTTGTGGATCCCGGTAACGCTTGAACTGGCAAAAGCGGCTGATATGGTCTAGAGGCATTCCCCTAGACAGCAGTGGAATTCCTGATAAACAAGCATGTGTAAATCGTGAAAAGGCACCGGGCAGATACCGGATCAAGTCTCTGTTCAGAGTACCTCGTGCATACTTTGAGGGTATCCGACTAGTCCTTACGTCGAGCCCTGCGGACCGAGTATTTGGAGAAAACTGTGAATACCGTCCGCTTAGGTTTCTTCGAATGTATCTTTCAGATGCGATATCATTCCGGAGATCCCTCCCTGGTGAGAAGTGGCCTTCGTCGAGCGTGACTGAATCTCTGCTGAGAGTTCGTGCGTATCGTTTCGATACGATATCGTCCCAGAAGCCTGGTCCCATTGAAAAGGAAGTTTCACTTACCGCTTGTAGACTTGGACCTTCGTTCAGAGCTTGTTGTGCGTATGTTTCTGATGCGATATCATTCCAAAGGTCTTTCTTTGTTAAGGGACGGGTTTGGCTTGGTGCAAACCGAGTTGAGCCTCTGCCTAGTGTTCTTCGCGTGTATCTTTCAGACGCAAGGGTACCCTGAGGACCCTTCCATGCTGAGAATACATTTCGTGAACATGGAGTCCAAAGTCTTTCGGGATCTCCTTTTGCAAACCTGCGAGCTGCAAGCTTATTTTTCCCCGAGGTTTTTCGTGAGAACGGTGCCAAGGGCTTTCCCATAAATCTTCGTGATCTAAGGCTATCTGGATTATCTTTCCACGCCGACCGTGCAATTCGCGATAATGAAGTAGAAGGTTTTGCTATGTCTTTGTTCAAGAATCTACCAGATGCGAGCTCTCTTAGGGTACTCTTCGACGCTAAGGAGGCATCTCGCGGTGGGGTTGACCGTCCTCCAAAAGCTTTTCCTGTAAATTTCCTCGATTTAAGACTATCTATACCACTCCTCCCTGCCGAAAAGACATTTTGCAAAGATGAAGCTTCAAGTTTTCCTTTATAGGGACTTTCTGCGATTTTCTTAGGTGCGAGGTTACCCAAAGTATCCTTCCACGCTGAAAAAGCACTTCCCGAGAACCCGGTCAAGGGTGCTCCGGGGGCATTTTTCGCGCAACCTCCGGATGCAAATTTTCCTCGACGGTTCCACGTAGAGAAGGCATTTTGTGAGAACCCCGTCGAAGGTAGTCTGAAACTATTTCCCGTAAAGTTTTCTGATGCTAGGTTATCTCGGGAGTTCCGCGCGGAGAAAGAATTTCTGAAGGCTTGAGTGGATGGCATCGTTGTGCCTGATGGAAACGTGGTAGGCATTTGGGAAGGATAGAAAGGACTTAAGTAAGTAGGGGGTAGGTTGTCAGCACGCTGCATACACACACAGTCAGCCTCAGGGAATCTTACGGTTTCCGGCTGACTTGTGACACCCCATCCTACTGAGGATCTGTTGAGCTTCTTTAAGCCATCGTGGTCCAATTTAGTCGAGTAACCTCCTCGTGATGCTGGTTCCGCTTCGGTCAACAAGCAAGAGTTTTGTAACCAAGGTTGCATAAATGATGTATCAGCAAAAACGTTGTGTACTCCTGTGGGACACTGGCTGCATGAAGAGGGAAGCGTGATTCCAGGATGCGTTCGACGACTCTTGGCTCCGTTATATGTATCGTCCTCACAATTGAATTTGAGATTAATTGGGGGTCCGTTTGAATTGCCTATAGGCACCGAACATCGTAACTCGAAGAATTTGCCTTTAAAAGTTTCATTCATCATAGTTATATTTTCCAGGAAAACAGTTCTTTGAGCGGACCCTCCTCCGCTACGGAGGGTTAAATCGCCATTATCGGTCTTGGTTCCGTCAACGGTTCGCTTACAGTTGCTTTCCTCGTCACCGACTAGATTTTCGATACTTGGTTTCTTACAGTTTTCGAGACAACTGACGCAAAGGGTTAAATTCATTCCGCCCACGCTTTCATTCTTTTCAACCTTTAACACTAAACTCACATTCCTAAAATCGTCTTTGCTTTCCTGCACCACACCGGCCAGTTTAGTGGTACTCTTAGGAGTATCAATTTGATTACGGCGTTTTTCCTCTAACTGTACAATGCTGTCTTCACTGATAGATTTTTTTACTTTTCTCTTGGGTGTTCGACCAACATCGGGCTGCCCCAATAATCGGAAGGTGTCTTTCTTGCTTGATTGTTCAGGGCTGAACTTTGCCTTATCTATTTCACTACTCTCGCCCTGACCGGGCGACTTATCCGAAGCTGCAGAGATTTGCTTGTCCTTGATGGCAGTGTGAGAGCTACCGGAAAAACCCGAATCAGGCTCGGCTTCATCGAACAAACCCTGCACGTTGTGTCTTCTTTCATGGTTGTCATCTTGAACGCTTTTCTGAGCTTCCTGACCTATTTTACTGCTTTGGTTTTTTTGATTTCCCTGTCTGCCTGCACTCGCCCGATTACCCCGACTACTCCGACTTTCCCGATTGTCTCGACTACTCCGACTTTCCCGATTATCCCGACTACTTCGACTTCCCCGTTTGCTTCGACTTTCTTTAGTGCTTTGACGGCTGTCGGGCCACCATCGTGTACTTCTCCGGTCGCTAATAGAATGGCTTATCGATTGAGAGCCTTGACGTTTTTCTCGTCGTCTATTGCTATTGCCGCCATGCAAACCTGTACCACTCTCTTGAGTCTGAATTACTGGCCCTTCATTATTGAAGTCGTCATTGGTCAGATGTCGCATCGGACTAGCATAATAGCTTGCACCGTCGTCTACGCTGTTGAAATATGCTTTATCCTCAATGTCAGTATCTTGGCTAGGGTTATCGAAGCTCTTCATTGTTATCAAAATATTTGTGTTATCACGCTTATCTCGTTCACGTCCTCAAAACTATTGGACGGTTTCCTTTTGAAATGAGGCCTATAATCGATAAGCATATTTCACCTTCTACTACTATATAATTATGTGTCACTAGCTACCTTTGCTTACTGATATGAAGAAAAATATTTTTTTGTATATCTGTATGTAAGAATCACATGAACCTGGGTGGACCGAATACACGGTTTATAAGACTTTCATTAAAATCATTTTTAATACAATAAATTATATATACATATTATCGCTCCAAGCTGTTTACAGAAACGAGGGTGTTTTTTTATAGTACGCGGACTTTCTTAATCTCATACCTTTCAGGGTGTGAAGATTGTTTCGCCATTGGTTGACCCTCAATCTAGAATATTTTACAACTTTTCTTGAGTTCTATTAGATTCTACTAGGAACGTCGTGAACATGCTGTATATACATACACATATATAGCAAGCACGAGGTTTATATATGTATATATATATATGTCTATATGTAACATCGCACCTGACCTGCGCAACGTTAACTGGATGATAGCCTTTTTTCAGGTTAGTTTGGGCTAATTAGTCGTCTTCTTAAAGTTCGCCTTTTTTTTTGCAGGATTTCCTAGATGCACGTCTACAAGAAAATTGTATAGGCTAAGATGGGCTATTTTTAAATAGAATTTTTATTGGAAGAGTGTTTCTATTGGCAAAATGTTTCTGTTGGCCGAATGTTTACATGGATATCTATGTGGGGAGAGGAGGGAAGGGAGGTCGTTCTTGATACCGGTCGAAAAAAATCGATAAGCTTAATCGGAGCGCGATAGCTAAATCTTAATTCTAGGATCGAAAATGCCGCTTAAAAGGTAAAGATGAAAAAAAAAAAGGGGGAAAAATGGTATTCTATGTAAGGGTAGTTTTTCTTGACGCTTACCAATGAGTGACGACGAGTGAATACAAATGCAGCACCTATTTCTTTACGTACAATGGATACTTTTAAGACTGCTGAATGATAAAAGGTGCAATTGATCGTATTGGTTTTGTAACAATGGGGTTAAAACGTATCTCGAGTGATTATTTGAATGAATTTCTCAATGTCAATTGGTAAGTTCAATTTTAATAAAAAATTAACATCATGTTAAGTCTTTATTCATTGAAAGAATCTAAAATTCATTGAAAGAATCTAAAAAAAATAACGAAATTTGAACAATTTCAAGTTTTAGTGACATTTCTGAAAGAGAACAACTATATCAATCATATTTGTGTCATCATTCAATGTAACCACCTATTGAAGAAAAGATAAAAAAAAAAACCTCTAGGCCTTGGTGTTGTCCCATAAATCCATTAAACGAGACATTAATATGTCTCGTTTATTTGTATGCTAGGCCTTTACAAGCAAATACAACTTTTGAAGCGCGTGCCGTCAACAGAGGAAATTTCAGCTGTTAAATACTTTGTGAATGAAAACCAACGAATCATTCACGAAGAGGAATTACTTCAAAAGAAACAGTATATTCACGTTCCGAAATGAAGATTTATTAGTGAAGTTTTTGTCCTTCGAAGGCCACAACGCTGCGAAAATTCACTGAAAATTAGTAAATACGTTCGGCGAGGAGACTTTGAGCGAAAACACAGCACTATGTAAATAATGCAGCAATCATTTCAAGAACAGAGATTGGACTTCTAAAAACTGGCGATGAAGTAACAAAATGCTGGAACTCGCAGACCAAGAACACATAGTCGCAATTGAAGAGGCATACTACGAAAGCACAGCTTAGAGTCTACGGGCTGTGTCGGCCAAAGCTAGAATTATAAATGAGATACTTAAAATACGGCAATTCAGTTAAAATGGGTGGATTGACCGGTGGATTGACTTTTGGCCAGTTGTATATGGATGTGGTGTACTCCATGTGAAATTTGCGGAGCTCTAATCGACAAAAAACTTGCTTGGAGCATACGTTAACAACAGAAGAAGTATGGCTCAACTTCTGTTGCCAGCCAGATGCGGACAAGGCGAAATGATGGTATTGTTCTCGTGAGATAATCGAGCTGGACGACTATGCCGACTAGGATCTAAGGTAAAAACTCAATTCATATACATGTTTGACAGATTTTTTTTTAAAATAGAAAGCGTTTTTATAATGCGGAAATTTTGTTATTTGAGCAGGCCACTGAGTACGGCTACGCCGCACGACGATAACAAGCCTATTCGCATTTTTTACGGACTAATTGCTGTACATAGTCGCTATGTTACGTTTGCGTTTCAGCGCGCCTATGAAGCTATTGTTTTGGTGACATACAGAAGCCCTACAGTGTTTCTTGTATCGGCTGCTTCTCAAGTACTTTCTACATCTAGTTCCGCCATCGGAAACAATGTGGAGTGAAATGTCAGAAATTGATCGTATCATTCTTGGCCTCCGCCGATGCAGGCGTCGGGGTGAAACTTTGTGGCACAAGCTTGTTTATTTCACTCGACTGGACGACAAACTTAAATACGATACGATAAAAAAATAAATATAAAAAAGACACGATAAGCTAAAACCTGATGAACTAGTAGGTGGAGCCGATATCATAGATATTTGAAGGGATCAAATTAAGCTGTATGGCTATATTGAGATAGTTATTAGCTTAATCCGTAACGTATAGCTTCCTCTGTTAAGTTCTTTTTTTTTTTTTAATTACTTCTTCTTACTTTATTTGAATGTTGAAACTGAAATAGGCGCCGAAAGTCGACAGAATCGGCCCAACAAACAAAAAAAAAAAGCATATATTGTACCTGCCTTTTATAAAAAAAAAAAAAAATAAATAAATAAGGTAGGTTAAATTGTATCGTGCTTGTAGGATGTTCTACAAAATTGATACCTAAACTAATTTCATGTAAATACACAAACTGGGCCTTTAACAACAAAAAAGTGTGGCCGGCGCGGTGGTGTTTTTGGAGGAGATGAAGCACAAAAATTCATCCTGAACCAACAGCCCAGACGGATAACCTGATCTGTTCGCTGCGATTGATGAGGTCTTGAATTCATAGCAGTAAAAAATCACTATAATCCCGTTGGCTGGATTATAATGCCAAGGACTGATAAGATCTTCGGAGCATCGCATAACGGACGCTATGAGCGGTGCCGGGTTCAACCAGTAGTATTCTGTTGTCATCGTATTAAGTCCGTACCCGTAGTGGATAATGGAACAAACCAGTGGCCCATTTGTGAATTCCTTTTCGATCAAAAAATGTTGAAGATAGATGTAAAGACGTAACATAGATTTCGAGTTTTGAAGACTAGGGCCCATTGCTTCTTTTCCTATGAAAGGACCGCACTCGGACGGACGAGGTTAACTACCGAAAATGAGACGCGATAGACGAGAAACATTTGTTTAACGAACTAAAAAAAAACAAAAAAATGAACTATTAATTACTAATTTTATAAAGACTATAATTAGCGATCATGATTGTCAAAACTCGTTAGAAAGCTTGTTCGCAAAGCATTCGTTCTTGTTTACAGGTCACATAATACGAAGATAAACAGGATTTACGTTAGAATGATGCGCCTAGGAGGCCTTAAAAAAGGGTCGTTTCAAGACGAGATTTTGTTAACATCTGCAGCTTTTATGCAGAAGACAAAAAAGTGCCCATTTCTCTCGCGGAAAACACTTACCTGAAGCTACATTAAAATTATGAGAAACAATCTCAAAAAAAAAAAAAGGATTTTGCAAATAACCTATAAAATTGTTTTTGCATTACTTCAATACTCTAGCTAGTATAGTAATAATATCTATATTACATCATTTTTGCCCGTGGCTCGAAATGTTGTCAGATCGCTTCATGTGGCAATTGAGCACCAGTGAGAAAACATGAAGCGATCTGACAACATTTCGAGCCATGGGCAAAAATGATGCGAAAAAAATTAAGATATGCTAAATAAAAAGAGTGCCTGCTTCAACAATATTGACGACAATTATTGATCACAACAATAATTTTTTACTAAAAGGTGGTTACATTAAGTATATCAGTTCTAACTTAAGCCACACCTTCATCTCATAGTGTAGTCATAAACCTGATAAGACTATCTTCCGATAGAGCTTCAAACAATCGAATAAACTTCTACCCTTATAGCTATAGTACAACGGTAGCGTAATAACCAAAGTTCGGATCCGCTAGCAGCCGAAACAACATTCGATAAATATGGCCATGCCAGATACAAAAGCAGATCTTATTCCTTCCCAAGATGGGATGTCATTTAGAAAGCGGAACGTCCACATCATATACTGCCTAAACCTTTGAGAGCGGGTAAACGTTTTTTTTTTTTTTTTATTTTATAACGCATCTACTATGAGCCAAATGAATTTATATCTAACTAAGCAGATACAATCGGATCATGCGCACTTTATCCGAACTATTGTTGAGTGTAGAACAACAATATAACAACATGCGTATACATTACTTTGCTATAAGAGCGCCTTGTGTTAGATGTTATACCTGGCCATACACCATCCTGTAGTCTATGAGTTATTATAATGATGCAGGGTTTCTTTATATTACTGATCCGTTGGCACGGGGTGCGTCCAAATGATTCTTGCCCTCGACCACAGCGTGTGTGTTGGCGGGTCGTAGGTCCTTTTAGCATTTTTAGTTTATAGAGCATATCGCATAGCGGCAAGTCGGCTTTAATGTCTGGTACGGGATGCCCCCGGTGGCTAGATCGGCCTTAACTGATACAAATAAAAACAAACAGGAATAGTTCGTTTGGCGATTTGAAAGCGTGCTTAAGCGAATAATGTCTGCAAATCGACGGTAACAACAAACTTTTTGCCACCTAGCGCCCATTTACGAAAATAAATGCGACTGTGAACAAATGCCCCGGGAAACCCTCATACATTTCCTTGTACACACATCGTTGTTTACATACATTTTTCTATATCAGCAGTTATCAGGCTATATATGTCGCACCCAAACTTAAACTAACAAGCGACTTGTCTTGACTATGAGCCCATATTATCCTCCTTTCAACTAAGTGCTTTAAAATGGTAAGCCTCCTCTTTCTTTCCCGCTCTCCGCGATGAGAGCTCGGTGATTTGTCTAGTCATTAATTTTATCCAAACTAAATATACAAATTCTACCTGGGTCGCCCGATTAGGGATGCTCTTTTTGAACGTTAACCTTCATTTTTTCGAAAAAAAACGTATTGCAATCAATACGTTAAAACATTTGTAAACTTGTTTCTCTGGCGCCCGATCGACCATCGGATTCACAGCTCCTCATTAACCCTGTCCTTGCTTCCTGAGCGATTTCCAGCTCTTGCTGCACATCGTGTACTAGTAATAAAAACTGAAGGTGTTAAACAGTCGTCGATCATTGTATCGGCCTTGGGATTGATCAAGGTTGCCTTCTGTTTTTGCAGTGAACCTGAAAAGGTGCGTTAAGCATTACCGCAGCAGACACGAAAAGTAATATTGGGGCGGACGTAGAGGTAAGGGCGTGCTTCGGAGTTGTGCAACTTCTTTAATTTCGAAAAATTAACAGTACAGTAAACAGGGCAAAGGAAACAAACCTGCGTCATATATTTACATTCGTAGAGAGCCGATCTGAGAAGACTCGGTTGACTGCTTAGTGTGGCCGACATTATAGCGCTGCTGGAACCTTAATATCCAGTAGCAACGGGGCTTCTCAGATCGAGCCTTGCAAACGTCGCGGACAAATCTAAGCATAACTGTAGAGGGAAAAGTCCGTGCGGATATTTTCCACTAAGTGAAACGTGCATATATCGAACTCGAGAAGAAAGGTAAACATCGTCCACTGCAGGCTTTGAGGGCAAATTTTGGTAGGGACGTAAAACAGTACTTGTCTAAGTGTAACGCTAGTGTTCGACGGAGCTTCCGATAGAATTTCAGTACGTGATCCGATAATTCCTTTCGTCTGTTTCATATAATACGTTGTAATTGACGGGGCGTCTATAACCTAACTAATGAAAGATACTTGAGGTCCTTGAAGTGACGTTTCATGCGTCGTAGCTTTTAGCAGCGAACGAATACCCGCATGACTGGCACGGAAGTTCAAGTGTTCGGCAATTGTCTGGACCCCCATGTCATCTAAATGCGGCATCAAAATCGTACGAGGCTTCGTCTAAATGACCTTGGCCTAGCATGTTTCTGCAAAAACGCACAGAATACTTTTGTAGTTAGTTAGGGGTCATGCATTGGAATAGCAGCTTACGAGAGCACAGAGTATATGACTATTATCTTCCCTAATAGAGGATAATTTGATCTATAGCTGAATTGCAGTCTCCAGATTGTGCAGAATTCGCTGCCGACACCCTGCCCGCTAAAGCAACACTTTGCCCGAACCGTCTATTTGGAAAATGATTACTACATTATTTCTCGGTAATAATAACGATATCATTTCTATATGTTCCTACATAAAGGCGACGTACCAACCGAGCGTGTGCAACTACTTGCTCCTTTCGAAGAGAACCAAAATGAGCAGTTATAAAAGTTTTTGTCTTAAGCAGACAAACGGGATCGGGTAATCGAGTTGCTTCTTCTAGGCCATCCCTTGCCTTTATGACTCGACTTGGCTTGGCTTGGCTTGGCTTTTCTGGCTTCGTTACACATCGAATTATCCTGCTCACAATGAAAGATGTCCTTGGACTCCCTCTCAGATTGTAGTCCTACAGGCTGGAATTGCTATGATCAGCCCTTGATGGTAATAATGGCTGCTGTCTTATCGCCTTCTCCAGTTGAGAATCCTTTATATCAGTAGTAAGACTGTGACATCTGTTTGAACTAATTCGATGTAATAACGATAACCAATAATAATGCCATATAGTCTATAATATCGATTGTGGTAAAGGTTTCTGTCAAAAGAGGCTCACCTCTGCTTGCCGAGAGTACTAATATATATTCATAAGTAGTTGTAAGAAATATCTCCCACAAACAGTAGGTAATAACTACATACTATTTCTCATAAGGACCACATTAATAAAATATAACGTCATATTGACTAACCTTATCCTTTTAAGGTTGGCTATATGGGGCCTGGATGGCATGCGCTGACGACCGCTGACGAATCTGCCTAATACAGAGAGCCGTTCTGCTTATGTCTCAATGCGAAACATTTGCTAATTGTAGCTTGAATAGTTCCACTGTAAATAGCGTTTAAGCCTGCGACGTGTCATTTTTACGGGATTATCTAGACTTGAAAGCAGGATGACCACTTATAATGAATATATTGGACACATAATATATAACCGAATTCTTTTTTTTTTTTTTTTATATATAGATCGGCTCTATTTACAAACGCGTAATTCTTTAAAATAGCTATAGAATTTTATCATTCAGTTTGTTTGAGAGGTCCGCTATGTCTTCGTCCTCTGGATAATTTCCCTCTTCCTTGCCATACATTATATTTGACCTTTCACCCTAAACAATTCGATTCACGTTAAACCTACCGATGCTTCTCGAATATTTATCCCGGTCGTATAACCAATCCTTTCAAATACTATTGTCTTCCTAATTAAACGCAGATCTTCAGCTGCGTAAAGTCCAATGATGATGGGGTAACGCTTAGATGCGTGAACTTACAAGCGGCCAAATTAGCCGCTAGTGGCAAGTTGTGTCACCTAGCTTGCTATTTTATTATAACTATGATTATTGAATTTTGAGTTCTACACATTTGCATGTATTCCCCTGTGAAGCTCTTGCAATTTTACTACTAGTTAAGGAACACTTAATACTGGATCTTCAGATACGGCCGTGGTAGGTTGGCCTACTTGCCTGCCAGCGTCACTCATCAAACATCGTTCCAATTTGCTTCTAAGTGTTTTCAATCTACCTGATAAAAAGCTATTTTCCATTCTACTCAAATCTAAATACCGCTACACCGTGTAGCTGCTGGAGCAATTTTCTTTTTTCACTAAGAAAATATCTTATTTTCTCAGATTTTTATAGGTGCATAGTTTTTATAGGTTTAGCTTTTGCACGATAACGAATACAAACCTTATAAAGGCGTAAAGTGGAATAACCGGCTTGAGTCTATTCAGTTTGAGTTTCATCCAAAGACGAACCAACGACGTTTTATGTAGTACGCCTTAGTACGCGTAATACGATGGCGAGAGTGTCCCGTAGACGTCTGATCTAATTTATTGCGCTAGATATAGACAGTGAAGCCGCACGACTGATTTGGCCGTTGGTCTGGCCAGATGATTCTGTGTAAGCTACTATTTGTCAGACCCTTTCGAGCGTACCCTTTCGAGTAACGACTTCTGGTGAGAGTTGTAAGCTGAACTATCCAAATCATAAAGAAAAATCCAAATATTCGATGGCCAAGGAGCTCAAACTTAATTCGAAAAGCTGATAAACACGTGGTAACTGCAAGTCTCAATGTAGACATTTCCTCGAAACCCATCGGACACACAAATTGTGTCAATTGATTGTCACGGCTTTTCCTTGTAAAAAGCAACAAAGCAATCTTTTTTTAAGTTTTACACGAGGAACATGATTTATGAGGAACCTAAAACTCGACTGCCGACAGACCGATTCTACTTCGCGGCACATTGTTACAAAAACTACATTTAACTTGCAGAAGTTACATTAATAGCCATTACAGCGGAACTGCCATCGATTTCACGAAGAAAGCCTTAGTAGTTGATTAGACTAATATGTCCCACATTGGGCATTGGGCATTGGGCATCGTAGCCGTGATACTTTACGTCCCATCGAACTGTTTCCTGATTCTTGTTCACGGAGCTCTCGGAAGAAAAGTAGTAGAACAGCTTCTCAGCTTATTATGATGTAAATGCGTTATTGTCGACTATATATATGTACGTAATGGTTACTTAAAGGAAAATTATAGTATTGCATGAATAGTTTTGCTTT
>NW_019212963.1:300193-351235 GCF_002532875.2 Varroa jacobsoni
AGATCTTCCGACTGAGATTTCAAATCATATTGTTCATCGAAGGCCTGTGTATGAGGGGCATTATATAAGATGAGGCGCTTACTCCGAAATCATGTAACTCCAATTTTGCTCACTTCGAATCTAAACTTTTGGTTAAAACAATTGACTCCTCTGCAAAGTCACGATGGTAATGAATAGCCAGTAACTTTTGAGAAGACGCTGAGAGACCTCGGCTTTTACAAGAAATGCTACTACTACTACTCTTCCAGGAATAAATAATGCTAGAAAATGATAAGTGCTACTTTCTTTGCAAGTTATTCCTTCCGGTGCTATGATTTATACACATTACAATCTTCCGCCAAACTGTGAGGTTGTTATCTGTGCCTTGCCATTGTACAAACGTAAAAGTTGACTAAAAATATTAGAAAACTATAGAAATCAAATCGCAGATGCATTCATTGTTCGCCCACTAGCAATAAGCCTATTGGTAGTTAAATGTATGCTAGCTTTGTGCCATTTGTATATTCGTTCACGGGGCATTAAAGTTCACGTAAAAAATACCCCTAGCATCACTGCTTGTGATACATTTGTCTAACTAGCTGTTATGTGAAAAATGTATGCTCTCGTTCTACTGTTTAAGCTGAACGTAATGTCTAAAACTAACCCGCATACCTAAGACAAAAACACATTCGTCTTCATTGTTACCTGACCAGTACTTCATTTACTACGGATTTCCTGTTATTATCGATGCTTTTGTTGTTGGTGTTGTCATGTATATATTAATATCGTTATTTTTGTTTCCCTTTTCAGCTTGTCATTAATTATACTACTATTATTCATTAGATCACTAATGTTATCTATAATCACTCAGTTCTGCTATACATGCGGACGGTACGTCGATGGTTCCTATCGATGATTTTGTAGATAGGATCCTGTGGGCACTCGTTCAATATGCTAAGCCCACCAAGGGCAAAACCACATTCATACTGTCATTCGTACTGAAGTTTCTGATCAGTTCAACTGCTTCGTAAGGCAACAAATACACCATGGCCTGTTTCTCCTTTCTCAGTATCCCTTGATGTATTATAGTCATACACGTTTGTTAGATGTTCGACCACATGTGGGACAGAAATGGAAATACGCCCAACTCAGCATCCGGGGAGCCTAGATAGGTCGATCAGCACCGATTGCGTTTTAGCGGACCTGAACAGAAGGTACTGACGCTAGCTGAAACGGTACAGCATATTGATGGGAACAGAGTATAGCATGTCGTAAATAACTTGAAATGAAATTGGTCTCGTAGACTATGTGGATACTTTAATGGGGATTTCGATGACGCCTAACGGCTCTCGATAAGCCTCTTTGCCATCACAGCCGCAGAAAAGGTTCTATCGCGTTGCCATCGCGTATCAAATGGCATACTCCTTCTTGTTCTGAGTATGTTTTAGTAGCGAGCAATCTACCACAGATAGCCGATCTCATGTCTGCGGCGGCGTCGTCCATCAATTTAAGATGAGCGACAGCTGTTAATAACTCACAAGTCAGTCTCCAATATTAATAAACAATGAGCAAAGTTTATATCGTTAATTACACTAGCGTCAACATTTGCTTTCTAATCACTGTTCCTAGGCAGCTCAAGCACTGGCGTTTGTCAGCCATCCGCAAACTTTGCCTAACTTCCAACGTATGTGTACCTATTATTAACTACTTATTGCAGTTGTAACTTTACCGCTAGTGTGAACTGATAATAACTAATCATACGATCATATTATGCCATTTTAACACAGTTAACAGATGCTCATTCCTTATGAGTTTCCCTATATACGGCACTCTCCTATGTTCTCTTAATGTTGTTGTTGTTGTTGTTGTTGTTGTGATTTCTGCTTAACGGTGTTATTTGTCAACTCTTTCGAACTCGTGTCACCTGCGCGTGAACGTACGACCCACACAGCTTCCCAACGCATTTCTTTTGAAGGAAATAGCACCTCTGCTTCACACGATGTATTTATATGCTGAATCATTACCGAATAAAAAATAATCGGGCCACGTTAGATTTCTGGTTTGATGCCGGGCGCCTCAGATCCGCGTTTGATTATCAAGCATAGTACCAAACAGTCGTGTCATCGGCGTACGTCTAACAAATACGACACACAACACACATACGGTAGCACGTTTCGAGAAAACATCGAAATGCTATAGTACAAAGTGTACTAACAAGCAAGGTAATGATTTCATTGAGAAAGAGATGTATAGCTTGAATTGGCGTTCGGAGTACACAGTTTATCTCGCTCTTTGTCTAATGTCTCTAGTAGTAATGAACCGTTCAGGGTCCAACAGGGCAGTTATACAAAAGGCTATATATATTCGTTATATAGTATATTGCATGAATTAATGAATGAATAGAGCCTCTCTTCGGTTGTTCAAGCCGATCACGATTTTCAAGGTAAACGAAATGTCGGGCGCGAATACATGTCGAACCCATATGCTGACCCACATACGCAATGACCCGGACCCTGCACAGTGGCATCATGTGAAGTGAGTGGCAACTTCAGCAATGTTGCATTCAGCTCCAAACTAATCATGCGCCAACAAGAAACGACCAGTTCGATGAAGGCTGCTATTGAATATATATTCTAATAGTAACGAGATTTTAGTAAATGATTCCAATGATATGATAATAATATTAGGCACCCGACATGGCTCAACGCTAGGTGCAACTATCTGCTTAAAAAGATCGCACTTAACCATCGACGATATCCTATTTAGGTTTTCATGCGAACGGGCAGGCGGAGTTCCGTTTCGAAATTGTGCATCCGTTCAAAATTCACTCCATCTTCTTGCACAGTATAAATTGTCGGCTAGTGAGCACCGACAGTCGTCATGTCCGCTCGTTCAGTTGAAACAAGTTCTCAGTAAGATTCACTCAAAATATCTCCGGTCTTTCGTTATCTACGCTGCAAAGCTAAAATTATTCGAAACTTGATTATATGCCAGTACTCAAACGGTCAGCATGGCTGTGGCGTTTAAGATTTCGTAACCTTTCAAGGTCCTTTTGGGCGTTTGCTGGGACGGTCCGTTTGGCATTTGGCGATCGGGTGCCATTTGTTGGTGCGAAGTTCCAAGTTAATGGTGAGTCGCCATAAAACCTATTGCATTATTATTGCATTAGTATTACATCTTGCAACGTTAAGACTATGCGAAACTAGAGCCTCGTTCGTCTTCCCGCTTCAAAGATTGGGAAAGTATGCAGTTTCCTTGTAAAGATTATGACAGTATTAGTAGTATTAACGCCTCGTCAGTGTCATATTTTGTGTTCCCATAGCGTTTAGCTGTCCGCCGGGTCCTCCTCGGCCTTGTAAGCCCTGCTCAATGTTGATATACTGCCGCACAAGGCGTGAGATTTCGTGAGCTTGCTCAGTTTGAATCCGCGTGATTTTCTGCTGCATTAGATTGCCGCACTTCATATCCAAAAACAGGGTTCCATCCTCCGCTTGAACTTTTCGGGTCGAGATCACCTCCGAAAATGGCTGCATCCAAACAGTATTCTGCATCGCATGCCGAAAACAGAGAAAAAGTAAGTGTTAGTTAAGTTTTTAAGTTAGAAAAAAAAAAAAAGGACATAGCAACAGAACTATGAATGCATCCCAAACGGATCCAGAAATGAACGTCAACGAGACTCACACGTTGCAATGGGCAAAAATAATAGAAATAATAGACCGTGTTCGTGTGAGGTTTTTGTGCCTACTTTCCATGTTTTTGTTAGTTAGACCATTCGTCAAAGCAGGTACAAAGTTCCAGGCGCAAAGGTGCTTACATGCGTCTGCACATCGAGAAAATGGATACCCTCACGGTTGAGGGCTAGTACTTGCTCGTTAGCTGTATTCTCACTGCGCATCCACTTCACATTGAAGAAGCATGAACCGAACAATGGCCATTGTTGTAGTATAGCGAGGCATTCGGCCTAGAAATAATCATAACCCAGAGATAGCACAAATAAACACTGCTTAAACCTATGGCAATCAACTCATTGTGATGAAGATCTATAATCGTCGTATAGTACACATCTGTTCATTTAAAGCTCTATAGAATCGCCTCTCATTACGTAGAGCCTACCTTAGCTTCAGTTGTTGTGGCCGTGAGGGCCTGGGGCCAATGCTGCTGAACGGACTCAACCCATTGTGGTGGCTTGATGTCCTTCATTGGCAGTACAGGCTTCGGCAGGAGATACTTAACTTCATCTCTGAGAAACAACAAAGAACAACACCGCGATGTAGAAACAAGTCTAATCTCTAATAACGATCCATTCTCTGGCCAGCAAGCCTTTACTTCAGCTCGATTTAGACAGGCTTTGCTAGAATTAGTCAACCTGTACAGTGGGCTGCTGGGTCAATAAGTTGTTTGATCCCAGATCACTAGGGAGAAATGGCGAATAGCAGTTTTCCGTTTAATAGAAACACTTTTAGCCAATGCTCGGTCTAATTTGAGTAATTTCCAAAAGGAATGAATCACGTACTTTGTCGGCGTATGTTGCATGTTGGCCGCACGATGTAACAGCGCGGCAATTCGGGCGATGTCTTGAACGGCGCCTTCAGGTAACTCATCGCCCTCAGTAACGAGTAGAAGACCTTCTAGGTAATCTGGTGCGACCTGGTTGAAGATTACCTCGATGTAAAGTTGATTGTCGAGTCTAAAAAAAAGAAATTGTTCAGTAATATAGCGTGAGCGTCATGGATACGAGGCTGAATTTGAATGTATGAAACGGGCAAGTCTCAAAGATAAATGTTGTTTCTGTACGGAGATCAACTCACATCCGGGTAGCGGATGAACTGTGTATTTATACATGGTTTTTATGCATGGTCTATTTGTACAAAATCGTGAATGCGAACGATAAATTTTCCAGTTACATTTTCAAGCCCGAATTCGGGTTTATAAAACAGAGATTTTCGTTCTTTTCAACCTACATATAGACAATCGATAGAATAACTATTTCTATCAGTGGTACCCTTTGTCGGTGACGTGAACCTACCTCAGATTATAATACCAGACGGAACGGCAGAAGATTAAGTAGAAGACGTGATCATTCTTTAGCAGTTCCGTGGTAACGTCCAGAATGTACTCATCACGACTCAGTGGCATCGTGAATGGATCTGATATCAACAGGACGTCATTTCAACACCGTTATTATTAGAATGATAAAGGGCGCATCATTGCTTGCTACTAGAATTGGGGTTCTAACGTATACGTGCAACATTTGTCCGGACGTACTAGATGTGCAGCTATCGAGCAATGATTTATGCTGCGAGATCTGAACCTGTCCATATTCCCGGTACGGCGATTAAATACGTTGCACTTACCGCCTTCTACAATACAGTACAACGAGAATTCTTCCATCTCAAGGGGATCTGTAACACCGAGCACGGAACAGATGTCTTCAATAATATCGTCAACAACTGTTGTCGATCTCGTGTTAATAACCCTTTCTGTGCCACCTGGCAGGCGGTACATCTGACGCTTCGAGTTTCGCCCAGCCGAAATCGCAGCGATTTCTTCAATTGAAGGGACATTCTTGCGGCCTCCGTAGCGGAACGTCTTGCGCAGATTATGCAGGCACACCTACACAGGCGTTACACACAGTAGACCAGTTTATTCGTTACGGTACTGAATAATAACAATAACAATAGCAGCACCCTTCTTCCGCCCATGTCGCTTCCTAACCCGTATCTAGCCAGAGTTATAACTATAACATTTTACTAGCTGATTTACTTTGTGAACCCTTCTAATCTAACGTCTAGAGTTTAAACTGAACAGTTAACCGAAGTTTCTCATATTCATCGTACCATCGCTGTTCCATGGAACGCTCGTCGATTATCAAACGCGGCGGTCTCGAGGAAATGGAAAAGATACGGTCGAAGGTTATCACTGCAATCGAAATACGCGGTCACTATGGATAGCAGTCGCCAGCCCTTCTGGCATGAATCAAGCTTCGAGCTTTTGTTCGAGGTGCATTGTTTGATGAGCTGGCAGTAAACTTCGTCATGGAGCATGGGGTACTTGTGCAACGTGCTAAGTATCGAATACACGCAGTCTACCTCGAGAAGGCCTTTCGCCATCGGGTAATCGCCCATGTAACGCATAATTTGTATGAAACAGTCTACGGCCACCTGCATGGAGTTTAACTTCAGATGTAAGTCTATACATATATAACGTCTATAAATAAAATTTTATAATAAGATATATTCCGGTATAATAGGGTAGACGTTAGTTTTCCTTTCATCTACGTAGAAAAAAAATCTTCGGCTATTCTATTAATATATCGTATAATTGAATACTAATGTTTGTTACCTTGTTCAATTCGACTGACTCTAAGGGCAAAAGGGATTTGTGGAGTGGCGATTTGCTGAACTTGACAAGTTCCGTAAGCTCGCTCCATGTCCAATCCGAGTCCTCCTCTGCTTTCTTTTTGCTCTTTTTCTTGCCCTAAAGATATAACAGGATGACGAAGCATTCTAATTATGGACAGAACTTCACAGGAAGTTTAGTTCAATAGATATAAAAACTTCAGCTCACAGATTACACACGTTTTCTTAGGGAAAGTAGCTCCAGCAGCTTCAGTCCAAATATATCTGCAATTACGAATAGATCTTACCTGTTTATTTTGTTGTTTGAGCAACTCCAGCATCTTGATACTGCCTCGAATCGAATGATTTTCACGGTCTCTCAGGACGTCGTATTTCTCCAAACTCTCACGGAAGTTGAACACAGCGAACTGCAGCATTGAGAATTTTCCATTTGGTTCCAACGGCCCAGCGATAGGGGAACCTAGTCCACCCGGCCCGCCTGCATTAAGGTCACCTACCACGTCGAATTCGTTATCAGACCCGATGTGTTCATGAAGCGGGTCAATGCCGTTTGGCTCGGTTAGTGGAGATCTCTTGGGTAAGTTCTGGTGCTCGCTACGCTCGATTCGTCTCACTTCCCTCGATGTTGGGGTTCGGGTTTCATCCTGAAAGAAGAACGAGATTAATACGCAGTATGATAATTGAGAACCTAGGTTATGAGGGATCTGCTCCAGGTCATACAGTTGGAGCAAGAGAACGTGCGTAAATATTAACGGATTGAGAAAAATATACACTTTTCGCAATGCTACTAAAAAAAGCCCTATTTAGAAATCAAATGGGTGTCAGGGGTTGAACTCCACTTATCAATTCCAGTCCGCTTGTGTAATAGGTGCTCTCGTACCGAAGACAACTTCAAAAGATCTTCATTCGAATCCTTTTGTAACTTCGATGAACGATTATCTCTGTGACTTTTCTTCTGATCGAATTCGATTTGCGCAATCAATTTTAAAGAGCGCGGCAGCCGCAGTCGACACCAGAATAGGCACATGGCGGAACACTGTGACACTGACTAGTCTTGCGTCGCGCAGCTATCGATTGTTTCAAAAGAAATTTTCATCTGTTTTCACAGCACTGAATCCTTTGGTTCAAACTTTGCCTATAACGAACTACTCAGCTAGACGAAGTAGGCAAGCGTCGCCCTGTAATGTTTGAGGTGTAGGTGACGGGCAAACAGATTGCCCCGCATATTATGCATATGTAAAACTTGCAGCGCCTCGCATAGAGGCTTATGTGAAACTCTAAAATACTACTTATTTCCGGTCATATTCATTGATAAACCAGCAGTAACAATAAGTTTCAAGTTGGAATGACAATAAGAGACGCATAACAGTGATGCTTGCTAACACGCTTTCGACGGACACTATTTAAAAGCTCGTAGTGTTTGTTACTTTCGATTGACTAGTGTCAAACGTGGATTGAGCAACCTACGTTTGGGCTGTAAAATGAGATTTAGCCCGCTGTTAGTCCGTCCGAGAAGAGCTTACCGTAAAACGTATCCTATTTGAAAAGATAGCAACACTGGATCACCTCTGAATAGGAGAGTCCTCATTTTTTGGCCAGCACTCATCGATTGTTGAATTGAGATTAGCAAATGACTCTAGAAGATTTGCGACGGTTTTGAAGCTCGATCAGTTTATGGTATAACTGTGAACGTGAGTAGATTAGTAGTTACAGCTTGATAGCAATAAGATAGTACTAGCGGTTGGCGACCACGTAGATGGCTTACTACTGGTTCTAGCGGCTCATTCTGCGTGTTCTAAAAGATATCCAGATTCATAGGTGGCAATCAATTACGTTAAAACAACAGCTACGGTCTTCACTGAACTGTGTCTGATACAAATAAACGTGAGCTATATATTAGTTATACTTGTCGTCGACCGGTTCGAATTTACGATTTTATTCTGATTCAACGCAGTCATAAGTAGGTTGGAGAAACCCCAGACTAGTCCGGATCTATAAATCCTTAATACTATACTTGCAACAAGTGACACCGAAGACTTGTTTTGCGAACAAGGTGAAGATGTTAAAGGTCCCAAGAAACCTGGCGCATGTTGAAGTTCGTTCGAGTACTATAATTAGTGTTTACGTGACGCATATGATGGGACATTGTGTTCTCGTTCTGAGTGACGTAAAAAATATGATTGAGGAAATTAGCTACCTTACATTTACATGTCAGAGGAACATGTCTACTGGAAGACAGCCCCGTGGCAATTCTTCAGGAGCATTTGCATTACTAAGAACACGAATAATAACAGTTTTAGATACGGTTACGTTAAGTGGAAGAGATTAATAAGTAGCACTAGCATTATTCAAACAGACTCGAGTATATAGGTACCCATTTCAATAAGGCGGATCTTATCAAGTTAACGCAGTCAGCCTCCTCCAACATGCTGATTAGCAGAGCTGTCTGGCCGGGGCGTCTGCTGCATTCTGCCGCGGAAATAATAACGGTAATTGCCAAAATCCAAATAGCATGCTTCGGACAACCTCTAGCGTAGAAATTTTACTCAAATCTCTTGTGCACGCCACCGAAGTCTCCATTTGAATATTAACGACCTCGGTCATAGTTTTGGCTGTGTTGCAGGGACAAAGCAAGCATGATTTGAACCACTTCAACATTATCCTGTTTCATAAACAAACTAACAAATGGCAGGAACTATTGGCGCGCATATACACATCGACAGTCCTGTCATAATTAGAGTGCCACAACATAAAAAAAGGTCAGTATTGTCGACGTCCCGAGGCAGTCCGGTGCTTTGTGGTTGCGTCCATTGACAGGACTACAAGTAGTTATGAAATTTCTAAAGCGTTTTACAAAAAGCATATTTCATGTGCACAACCTACCCATCTTAGGGCGGTTGGGAACACATTCGCTCAGATAATGAAATTAGGTCCAGTAACTTTTTGAGCGAAACTCGCAAACACAGTTAGGCTTGAGTTGTAGCTAGCCAGCACCGCGTTGATGGCGACGGTAGTGTTTAACCGCTTATCGAGTTGTTCTCAGGAAAAAAAAACTTATTTGGAGGACCCTTTGCCACCAGCTGTATAGCAATGTAATATCCTAGGACAAAAGTGAACAGTGGCCTTTGTTCATATCTTGATTTCTCTTATTAAAAAGTCTCGTCTGGTCACTTTCCAAGCCCCTCTCTATATATAAAGCGAAACATAACACAGCCCAAACCAAAAAGCTGAGGGTAAACAGGGAAATGTCATCGGGTATTTTTACCCTTGTCGCTGCAGCCAGGGGCTTGTTCGGTTTTGGTTTTTTTTTTTTCGGTTTTTTAAAAGAAAACCATCTCAGTCGACGGTTAAGGGTCTGTTTGCGAATACGCTGTAGTTTGTGCTAGGAATAGATTGAGTGGGGTGACTCTCCTATGCTCTGTATGTTGGACCCACAACTCCTCAGAACCTTCAACCGGTGCCAAATAGCCGTCAGCGACACGCCGCATACAAGCCTTTGGTTAAGTAAAGATCCTCTATGTGTTCGAGGTGTAGTCGCGTAACCGCGTTCTTATCTTCGAGTGTTTCAGTGTCTTGGTTACCGGCTATTTGCTGGAAACGGTTTGGTGGCTGCGGTGGTAATGACTCTCCTTTTGGCTATGGAGGGTGAGACCCTAGAACGATCGGCTGGCAGTTACGCGTTACCTTCATCGAGCCTGACTCCTGTCTGACCATCCGTGAGCCAGGCTAAAACTGATTAAGAAGTGTGCAACTCGTCTTCCACACCCCCGCTGCTCCGCTAGTCATGGCGTTTGCAATTTCGCCCTATCTTAGAGCCGTTACTCCTTCACTTCGTTCGCTAGTGGTCCCTTTCACCATGCTACAGGCAGTTGGAATTTGGTAAGATAACGTTCTACCGCAGAAGTACCACGGATAAGGGCTACGGGAAACATGGACTTTTCAAAGTCCAAACCGAAGGGGATCAATTTTATATCGACAGCCGCGTATAAGCCCAAGGGACAAGATGGATGTTCGCTTTGGGTTTCTTTCGGTTTCGTTACAGAAGCTGCTTTAGGCTTAGCTTATGCTATGTAGCTTCCCCGAAGGGAAGCAACGCATCGTTTTTGGTTTATGAACTTGCGTCGTCTATAGGTCGCCTGAGTCTGTGTGGATAGTACGAATAAGCTGAGAAAGTTGAGGGTTCTCATAGTCCTGTTGCCTTTGATAGTCTGATGTTGTGTCGCCAATATTCCCATGCGATGCTGAGGAGGGAATATTGCAGCAGAACTCCAAAATGGCTGCCGTGTAGAGAAATGTAGCGTGTGCTGTTTTCGACAACGAAGCAGTCGATGGAGGATACACAATTATTATTAGGTAGAAGTTGTTTAAAAACAAATTATAAATATATCCAACGTAGGACACGGGTACGACCTAAGTGAGAATCGTTTGTCGTCCAATTCGTCTGCGTCTCTTTTGCTTCTTCTATCTCGATCAATTATCACTCTCGTAAGATCGCTCACGTGTTACCGCCAAATGTGTTCGTACAACTAAACTATTACATATATATATATATATATAGTAGTCAATGGATATGTAGCATTAGAATCATTCTTAGAAAAGCAAATTTACTTATTTCGTCAATAATAAAAAGGCAATAATACTTTTTAGAGTTTTTGATAAGTAGCGTATGAATAGCATTATAAACCCACCTTATTATGCTCGGCATGTGACCAGGAATGGTGCATTGCTGCCATATCATGACCGTTGCGGGTTTGAAGTGGCCCCACGTATTCAATAGGAAACAGACCAGTATCGCCAGTATCCAATGCGCCGAATAGCCAGCCTGAAGTTATTAACAGTTTAATTTAGAACATATTAATAAATATCAATAAATAAAAAACTGAAATCGCTCGAAGAAGTCTGGCTAGAAACCGATGATAGAAATAGGATTGTAGAAACTGGTTATTATCTCAACCGATGAAAAGTAGCACCATACTCTGCTGAGCTCGTTAGTAATGAACCGCTGAAACCTGTTGGCATATACAACATATATATATATATATATATCGCCTCTCGACTGTAGCTGTTTTCATCACTCACCTTTGGGAACATTGACATGGCTCGCAGGCTTATGCAGTAAGCGGATGATATCTCCTCGACGAAAACTGAGCAGACTGTTTTCTGAGGTCACATAATCTGCCAGCGCCCGTACGAATTCACTGCCCCCACCCTCACGAAGCGCTTCACGAACAAATCTCTCGACAATCGAATGAATGTGTGGCGCTTTCGGCGAGTACAACGTCATCAACCCCCCATCGCGTAGCAGTAATTGCACGGTTGAAACCCGGGCCAAACTCACGTCTACGACATTATCGAATGCAATGGTGTCAAGGACCCGGAGATACTCACGTCCGTTAGACGCATCTCGGTCACGTCGTAGTAGTCGCAGGCCGGAATGGGACACTCCAAGCAGTTCGGGTAAATGGTTTCCTGACCGGTTTTGTCGCTGTCCTGCAGCACCTGTTGATACGGGAAAGATCCGGGCAAAGTAGTTCGGGAATTTACGGCACTGTTCGATGATGGCCTTTTTTACGTGAGGCTTGTGTGCTGCCGCAGCATTTACGTTACTTTCCGTTACGCCGAACTCCGACAAAAGGGAGCGAAGCTGGCAGATTTCCGACAGCGTCAAACGAATCGTGGTGCCCGCTATCACCTCGCGAACGACTTGTGCGAATATCAGATGTGTGGCTTTGGGATCGTTCAATGTCTCGGCTGGCGAAAAAACCTCTTTGCGGATACGAAGTTCCCAACGTGTATTTGTATACATCAGGAACGAAGTCTGTGGCAGAGGAAAGAGCTTGGTTTGTGTCTGCGGCTGTTGGACTGGAGGACGGTTACTTCGCTCGATCAGAGGTGTCGAGGTTTCCTTGACGTCTTCATCTAAAAGTGTACCAATATAAGTAGAATTATTATCACTAGACATCACTAAGACATTGAAAGTTGAATATTGTATGGGTTTAGCTGTGTAAAACTCACATTGCACATCGCTTACATGACTCTTTTAAGAAGTGCATACATATTGGGAAACTCAAGCCTTACATTCGGACGTCTGCTTTTTCTCGCCCCCTGGCGGCGGTGGAGGAGGGCCAAGTTGGTTCCTTTGATTTTTCTTATTTTGCGCTAATACCGGTGAATCTGGATCGCTGTTATCGTCGTATCTAAGAAAAAAAAAAAAAAAAAAAACAAACAGGAGTTTACCAGCGTTACTTAGAGTGACTGCTACGATTATCTTGTACTATTTTAAGGTCCATGCATTTACGAGGCTCATCAAAATGAGACTTTGACATAAAGTCCGCTCTGGGGGGTAATAGAAAAGGAGGAACGGATATTTAGCTTACCCATATGACTTGCCAGAGCTATTGGTCGATGCCTGTTCTCCATTTCCAATAGGATGTATCCCGCGTTCATTGATCTGCTGCGACACTCGTTCCATTTTTTTAATTTTATTTTTCACAAGATTATCAACATGGAAACTTTCCGCATCTGATTCGGTACCAGCTCCCGCTGCCGATGTTCTCGGCTGGGCTCGGCCATCGGTCCATTTATGACCTTGATTATCAGACCAACCTTGTAACTGACGTTCAAGAGCGTTTTTCCGCTCATCGTTGAGCTGTTTGAAAGCGGATACGGCTGAACCAGGACTGCCCTTTGCCGACGAGCTTTTCGAGCGGACTGAATGATCAATAGTCAGTTGTTCGAGTTTCGATTTCATCTCATTACTAATACGAATTTTCCCGATCGATCCGGGATCTGGACGGGACCGGCCTTCGAAAGCCTTGATAATATCATCCTTATTGCTAGTACCACTACTCTTCAAAGCGCTGTCACCCGATCCTGTAACATTTATGAATACCGTTTAAAAGGCGGCAATTCAGCTTAATGTTAGCACCTTTATAATGATGCACATTGCATTAAACAACACTGAAGGCTGGATGTAACACGGTCTGGTTCGGTAATACGCATCTTTTTAAGGTGTATCGCATGGTTACTATAACTCCCAAGCAGTGTGTTACGTTGGTTCATATTTTAGCGTAAGTAAGTTAAAATAACGACCAGGAAAAAAAATAAACAATTAAGGAAAAGTAGAAAATGATCAAGACCAACAGCTGCTTGTATGGCTCTCATTCCACAGGTTCGTCGAAGATCTCGCAGATAAGTCCAGCAGCGGGCAAGTTTTTGATCCTATAACTAAAAGAGGTGATTCCGAAAAAATTAAACTTAAAGTGCTAAAAAAATAACTTACTTAAAAATACATAAAACCCCCATCGAAACAGAATATCTAAAGTGTCGCCGAACCTGTTGCAGCATTCATCTGGCTATACGGGTTGCCATGCATGTATTTCTCATCGTCGGACGAGCTGACCTCGATATCGTCATCATCAGGTCCCGCTAAACCAGCGTCCCTCTTGGCTTGCTTTTTAGCCTCACGCTTGAGGCGTTTGAACTCGCTAAATGAAGTAGGTTGACCCGGTGCCGGAATGCAATTGCCCTTATCGTCTCGAGGCGGTGGCCACCGCCACTTTCCGATACGAATCGTCTTGGCCCGGCCATACAGATCAGCAGCCCTCTTCTTCGCGGACGTCGGTGAAAGTGGCGGATCTGGAGGTCCGCTATTACCAGCCTACGGCAACCGCAAGTCGAACGATTACAATAGAAAATTATACTAATAACGCTAACTAATAGGACAATAACCAGTTAGAGTGACTCATTCATTCAGCTCAACAGTTTGAACTGTCATACGTGGAAAATAAAGTCTATGAACTGTGCCCGTAAAACGCTTTCGTTACGTTTTTGTTAACTCGACCCTTAACAGCAATGGAATTAAGTAAACATAAATTTATCTTCATACCTTCATTTTAAGCTCGGAGAGGACGTTCTGAAAATTGCTTTTGTTGCTGCTGCTAGTACTGCTTGAATCACTAGCAGCGCCGCCTTTATCAGAAAATTTTCGCAATTTCCCTATGGGGGCTTGTGTCGGCATTGCAGGCACCGAATGCGTCGAGAGGTCTTGACCAACTCCAGGTGATTGGCTCAGCAGCAGGGGACTCATCAGATTTAAACCTGACGGAAAAAGGCCCTTCTGCAGATTGGCTGGTGCAGATGTCGTCGACTGAATACTTTGAAGTCCCTAAAGGAAGATAAAAAAGAATATGGTAAATGCCATAGCGTCTAATGTCCTAGCTAATATTTCTGTTCGTTGACATAATCGTTGTATCAGTTATGTCAACGAACGTATGTATGGTAGTATTAATCAAAAAACACTGCCGAAGTTTACTTTAAAACGATGACACGTATTACAAACTTAAACAATCTGAAAAATACAAATATATTGTTAGATGTTAGGCGTGATGAGAAATTTTCCAAGAAAACGTATACTGCTAAATCAAATACATATAATTAGATAGAGATTTAATAAGGACTGTTTCAGGTAGTAACATTGTACCTCTTCCGCTGACTGGCCAGGAGAGGAAGTTCCTCCAATGACCGAACTCTGTAGCAGTTGTTGGAGTGCTGCACTTTGCTGCATTAACTGTTGTTGAATTTGAAGATTTTGCTGGACGGCGCTGGCCAAGAAGGCCCGTTGTTGCATCTGCATCATATGCTGCTGCAGCACCTAAAGCATTTCATCATAGATTCGTTAGAAATACACTTAATTTGTTCAATTGAGTGCATTTCAAATGAACTTGATTAGCACCAAACAAGGACTGGGATACTTCAAACGGGTTTGAGAACGACAGGCATACAACGCTGTACATTTTTATGTTGTATTACATGTCAGTAGCCAAAACAAATGCACACGTGAGAACGGTCAACACCTTTGACGTGTTGCGGAGTTATAGGCCCAGTCAAGAATGCTATCTCCACGATACCTACGAACAACTTTGAAAGGATCTTTCAGAATTTAAAATAGCAATGACAAGATGCTACGAAGCAGGGCCAATGGTATTATAACAGTAGATCTATAAAAATACACAAAACAAAAAAGTAAGGGCGTAAGTAATTTTCTGTACAATAACATGTGAAAGATCATAGTATATATATTTAACCATAGATGTTGAAAATCGCTGACTTGGAGACAGATTCAACTGGATCCAAGCCTACCAAGCTAACCTTTGTTAACACACCTAGGCCTATATAGACATCGGAATTCATTAGGCTTCGATGGCCTTCATTATTATTTTTTACCTGTTGCTGTATCAACTGGCTGGCGTCAACTATTGGCACGGTCATTCCTATGCACGTTGAACAGTAGCAAGAAGAAGAAAATTCATAATTTTAGTTAGTCGCTCAAATTATACAATGCAGAGGCGTTAATAAGGACAAATTTCTTTGTGGTTATATATGTAGAAATATTGTATGCTTCCGTATAGTATTTAGGGCTAGGACAAAGGCATTCACGCATAGAAAATAGCACACTTTTTCTTCAACTATCACAAATGCATAAATCTAGCTTTTAAAATAGATTTGGCCATATGAGTATGAACAATTAAAATAAAAATACAAAAAGTTTCTTATGTATTCATTTTGTGCAAGACTATAACTTGTATTTGGTATCAATTTCTCACTTAATGGAACGATACTTCTTTTTAGATAGACTGGTTGGAACTTCTACTAGGACGGTGAGCGTGACGATCAGGACGGACGCCACTACCTATTCTAACTTCGTGTATTCATTAATCGCCCGAATGGAAACGAATACAAATAATCCTAAATTGACTGTGAGACTCGTGGTGATTCAATAGCTGGTGTACGTGCAACAGCGTGATGGTGCAGTGCAATAGCTTGAAGAGTTTAAGTTAGCTCTTCCCACTAGCGGGAAGTTGGTCTAACTTAAAAAGAGAACACAAGGGAGACTGAAAGCAGGACATCTTTCGATTGTCTCCAGTAGAAACATGACGTTTGGCAATGGAAGCTATGTAGCCTACGGAACCTGGTGAGTTTGTTTTGTTTTTACCTGACACGTTATACAGAGGCAGGTTATAAAAGGCAGGATTCGAGCCGTTACTGTTCGACGTTGTAGCGCCGCCTAGGAGGTGATATTAGGGGACGCTTTCTTAGATATAGACATGATGAATATATATGTTTATTTATGCATACAATATAAAATTTAGTTCCTGCGTATATCTGTGGGTGTCAAAACGAACACAGCTGCTGCAAGTGTGAGCTCCTGTTTGAAGTAAGAAATAACTGTTCACAATGAGCCCAAGCGAAAAAGCAGACGTTATACTAATTTTGGCTCTTTATAGTGTACCTAGTGTAGATATGGGATGAAATATTCACAGCTATATATATATATATATGTATATTCATTCTGATTAATGTTTACTGGCTGCGTATATAAATATGTATATACCAACTCGAACATGTACTTATATATTGTCTTCCTATTGCGTTGATTCAAAGCTCACCGTTACTTCCAGGACTTGATGGACCCTGAGTTCGCTGACCAGGTGCTCCAAAGCCAAAGAACGCCGCTGCCCCTGGGTTCAGCCCCGGTAAGCCTTGCACACCTGCTCCAGACATTGCTCCTTGTTGCTCAACTGCTTGCGTTACACCCTTGATGCGAGCGCTCAGTGCGACCGGATCCTGCCACATCATTCCAATTGAGTCCTCGGCAAGCGAGAGGACCTCATCGTCGTCGAAACTGAGCGACGCTGTTTGCACTTCAAGGGGTTGATCCAGTGGCACCAAAGAGCGCTGTAAAGTCGTCGTGGAGTTCGATAATGAAGAGAGTCCAAGCTGTGCAGGTGTCGGCATCGGTGGTGGAGGCGGCGGAGGCGCTGGAAATACGGGGTCGGGAGTCTTTGAGCCTGATTCCACAGCTGTACGGCGAATATGCATAGATAAACAATCAAGTATTAACTAGCTAGCCCATAGAGCATTTGGTATTATTTGAAAAAATTCTGCTAATATGGTACTAAAGTAACTGTTGCGGAAATATACATCGAATTATTACTGCTATTTTAGTTAAATAACGGTTGTGCCAAAAAAATATTCACTGAATAATTTCAATGTAACCATTAATAGTTTAGTATTTTTAATATCATGTTATAAAAAGTAGAAAGATATACATACGATCACTTGTGCTATCCTGATCATCATCCAATATCATTCCTTTGATTTTCCGTGATAGTCGAACCGGATCGCTCATTGCCTCTATAAGAGAATCATCATCGAAGTCTCGCTGACGGCCCTTCAGGCTAGCGGCCAGGGAGCGGGCATCTGATAGTCCATCATCGCCATCAAGTACCGGATTAAACAGTTCATCAAGATACTGATCGAGGTCAGCTGTATGTGATGGAACCTATACCAAAAGAAATATAAAATGATCGAAATATTTCAAATACGGATACGTGTGCGCATACAAATCCTATCGAAATGCGATTCTTTGTTCAAACGACTAAATGGTCTTTTAAAGAAAGGTCACCAATCGACATTAAACCTACTTTAACAACCTAACAACGACGACATAACCGCTATTTCTCTGAAATTAATTATTCACTGCAGTGAAGCAGAAATCCCTACTTCGTGAAGTTGCTGTACCTTGACGTGGCGTACGTGTGAAGCGAGTGACGGCGCTTCCGAGCAGTCAGACATCGCAGATGACCGTGTGTATTCGCCAGGCCCTACGCGAGTTGCGCGTGAACTTTGCGATCCGCTTCCTAAGGCCGGCCCGGGAGCCTGCGCTGAGCGCTTGCTTTTCGGGTGTGGAGGATATCGGTAGTCGGGCCGTGCAGCTGGCGGGCGATCCCGTGCAAATTTGTGCTGTGGTTCGATCGTCTGCTCTGTGACTGGCATAGAGCCTGTCGAGCCTCTAGCTCCGTCGTCGGCACCTCCAGTGCTGCCGTCATCGAAGTAGCGTTCATTGAGGGCCGATGCGCTCAATCCTAGCTTACGTTGCCAGGCCGGATGAGGACGCTCGCCTCCTGCGTTCATAATCGGTGACAACTCAGATATGTCGGGAATAGATGAAGAGCGGCCGTCGGCCATTTCGCCCTGTTGATGATGCCCTTGATATCCAGCTTGCTGAGATAAGTATCGCTGATTCAGTCGCGACTTCGTGCTTAGTGGGAGCACATCATCATCTTCAAGCAGGCCAACAACATTATGATTATCATACATCACTAATCTTACTAGGTTATTAGTTTTTGAAAAAAGTAAAACAAATCGATGTATCATGAAAAATTCTAACATATTAAACGTCTATGAACAAGTTGAATAATTATCTAGTTTTATACCCACTGGACCTATGGCTGCGTATCACCATTACCATTTGCTACTTACTATAGGTAAGATGTGCATTATATAGATGAAAAAGAAAAGAATAATTCTGAGAAAACAAGCATAAAATCGATCGCCCTTCTAATATATCTGTAAACAGCCAACAATATACGGTAAGTCTTTAAATCTAAGCAACTAACCGGCATCGCTCTGAAGGTCATCGTGACTGACCACACTATCGTTATGAGTACTAAGTTGCTGATGGCTTCGACGGACCTCAAAGTAACGATCATTTAAGGCGCTGCGTTTCGATAGAGGTGGAGGTACTACCGAGCCTTCGTCGCCATCGAGAAGATCGTCCATCGAACGACTCCGAGAAGGAGTCATGTGATTCTTCTTGTAGGCACCGCCACCGGCCGCTGGACCTGCATAATAATTATTAAATATTCAGCTCGTCTTGCGCTATCCCGCTTCTAAAAATTATTTGTCAACGACGAAAATATTTCAAGAAATAAAGATGTACATTTCCTGGGCCAAACATGCGATCTCTTATGAATTGACTTGGGTCGCTAACATCCAGACTTTTTATTCATACACACACACTTTTGCCTGCTAAGTAGTTGATCATCATTAGGAAATATCACTTATCACTTATGATATCACTTATTATATTTCACCCACCAAGAGCATTTGTGCTCATATGGTGTAGCGCTTTCCTCCCCATAGCTACCGGAGGTGCGGGTTGTGGAGTCTTCGCTGTGGATGTTTTACCCCGCGCGACCTGTCGATTAGCTGGTGGGGGATTAGCCGGAAGCGGTGGCAGTTCCTTTATATCTGCTTCGTAAACATTGTAGCGTTCAGGATCATGTGGCCCTGACGTCGAAAGCGGCAAACTTTTTTCCATAGGTCGGGACCGGTCACACGACACAAGATAATAGCTTTTGCAGGTGTCGAACCCGGGAGCAATTTCCGTTTCCGAGATTAGGTCCATAAGATAATCGGCCCCGTTCAACGAGTAAACGATATTCCCATTTTCCTCGATGAGGTCCGTAGACCAGCCAAATGAATGGGATTCTTCAATACCTCGGGCGTGCAGCATATCAGTTGCAAAATCCTGTCCCGAACTCCACGAGTGCGCTTCAATAATGGTTGCGGGCGCTCCGCTATCTAAAGGATCCGTCATCTGATCATACGTGTGAGCTTCAAGCCCGATCTGAAATCGATTGGCATTATTGCGCCACTCGAGCAGGCTGGGTGGATAAGTTCGGGCTAGCTTGGCGTCCATTGCGCCGATGCGTAGAAGGAGACGCTGGCAGTGACAAGCGTAGTTATCTACGGCCGCTGTTGTTATAAATACGTAACGAAAAAGGCAACAACACAGTCAGAAATTTATTTCATAGTAAAAGAAGTTTATTATTTTTAGGTAATTATAGTTCGATATGAATAGAATGGAAAGCTATTATCAATAGAAAACAAGGCAATAGAGTTTCGCCCTTCTTTCGGGGAATTGTAAACTAAAAAAGCAACTACTCTTGATGTATTCTAATTTTGAACCTGACTTGTTTTTGTTCGAACAGAAAACAATGAGCCAAGCTATTCAGTAATGCAAACTGAAAGTGTCGTGTGGGCCAGGCCCATTAGCGTTCCTGTACAAGGGGATAACAAACTAGAATAACTGCTATCGAAAACACTCTAGTAACTTACTTCTTTGTAACCACTCTTTCGCTTACCATGGTCAGAGACGTATTTCAGGAGGTATTTGTAGAGCGTTCTCGACGGTGGGAAGCAAGAAAGACAGTTAGCCATTAACAGCCAACAGCGATTTCGGGACGCGGCGTCCGGATTATTACAGGTCTGGGTTGTGAGCTGGCAAAGAATTTCGTCTCGAAGTGAGGGTCGTGCCAATCCCCGTTGTACGATGTAGTCGCCCAAGAGTCGCTCCCGCTTTCCCGTCAGATTCGGGTCGTACATGAAGCGCAGAATCTGGCAAGATGTGTCGATTAAATGTAAGATTAGATAATCGCTTAATTATTATAATTAAATTAATAAGATTAGAATAAGGATAAGACAATTTCGCCTGAATAATGGCAACGATGTAACGATACCTAATCTAGGAAACTATAGCTACCTTCCGTTAGTCACTATGACATAGTAAAAATCTGCTTTTCACCCTGAACTAAGCCTTTGGCTAACCAAAGAAGAAGAAGAAGAAGAAACGTTTGCCTACAAGCTTGAATATGGCCACCGAGTCGTGGTTGTCTTGGTCGTGAGCTTTAGCAAGGAACGGCGTAGTAATAGGCTCTTTCTTGAGACCCCATTGGTGGCTCTTAAAATAGATGTTGGTGAATTTGCTGAATACGTGCGAGTCGATATCTGCCGGAAGTCCAATAACCCGGCGAGGCCTTCGTTGAGGACGCTCGTTTGCTTTAACAATATTTCTCTCGCCTTGGGGACACTGCCAGTCTACAACACAGCGTCGATACGTTATTACGATTACCTTAAATGCTGAATGTTATTACGCGTAACTTCAGCTGAATTAGTTAACCATGACTGTTTATAGCAATGCTGTTGGCTCTTTGTCAAAGCGTAGAAGAATAAACAGTACACGCTAAAACTGCTTCTGCAACGATTTTATATTGTCTGAATAAACAATCCGAAACAGCGAATCGGACCTAGCTTTGAAAAAAACCAAATTAAAAATTCAAAAAGCTATGCGTTTCTCGTTAAGTTAGACATGTATAGTTTCGTATAGTTCCTGAATTTACAATTGACTTGAAACGATTGACTGACCATCGATATTATTGAGTGCCAACTGTAGTTCTGGCGGAATTTCGAGATGTTGAAATGTGGCTCGTTCTCGTTTCTCCCTCTCGCGTTCTTCACGTTCCACTCTCTCCCGTTCAGCTTCGCGGGCTCGACGTTCGGCCTCGCGTTTTAACGCGACACTCTCTTGAAGTCGACGGAACGAGCGTAAGGCCAACTTCATGCGCCAGTTTGCCTGGACACGAACAACGCCACGACGCACCTGAATAAAAAACACGAGTACAAATTTGTGCATAATCAGTGTATAAACGACCTGTTTAAGATGAATCTGTTGCTAGATTGTAATTATAATATAATCATTTGGGCGCTAGGTCTCCTGCGATGTGTAATCGCATACAAATATAAAATTTATCGGAAACCCCCAAGTAAAGCTATTTAAGGTTAGTTTCCCCAGATTATACTAATTAGATGTTTGACTACAATGTTTAAAATTTACGCGCATACATTTCTCCCATTATCCGTCAGTGTTTAATTAGACATATCGATCACCTGCTTCATGCGACTAGAAATCTATGTCGATAAGATAGTAGCTGATGGCTCGATATAACGCACTTTGAGGTATTTCCGCCGTTGTGCATAGCCTCGGTACGCGGACTGGATCTTAACTGCAGACAGTTTTATGCGATCGTAACGTTGACGCGCGAGATAGCCCCGGATGTGCTTCTGGATCGTTATAACGGCCGAGCGAATACGGTTCGCACGCGTCCGATCGAGGTGTTGTTCCAGGGGCTCCCGCAGAAACACCTGGTACAAACAGTCAATGGAAAACAACGATCAAACAGAACAATACAATGACATAATGATTGACGTCAACAAAGACCGGTCCTAAGGACATCGACAACAAAGCGTGGTTATGCATACTTACCTAAGTAAGGTTACAAAGCAAATAAAAAGTACACATACAATAACTGCCCTCGGTTAGCATGTTGCGCATTTATCTGCCAGCCCCTGGATAAATAAAGTCGTGTAAGTTTTATTTTTTGCAATTGGCAAACAAATGATCGTTTGCCAAAAGGGATGGCAAAAAAATCCCTGAAACATTTAATAACTGATAAACAAAAAGCACCTGTCTATTGAAACTTCTATGATAGTCACGTTGCCCGCATGAATCTTCATTTTGGTTCCTCGACACATAAAGATGCTCATATATTTCCTAAAGAGAAAAAAGTTGGCCATGGTTTCAACGTTGTGGACTTACTGCGAGAGGGGCTTGAAACGCTCTTAAATCGGGTTGGATGGCCTCGCCCTTTTCGTCAAACCATCCAAACTCGTGAATGCTGACGGAGGGAAGGCCTCTAGGGGGTTTGGCGGGTGCGCGAAGTAGCGGTAGAGCTAAGCTTGATTCATGATCCAAATTAAGCAACTGAAATGACACACCCAGATTGGGCGACTGCTGTTGGTCCTGTAGAAACACATCACTATTGTCACTTATGGCACTGTTGTTAGCACTGGTGAAGGGAAGCTCTACAGAGGAACATGGCATAGGTGATGTCTCTAGCTGAATTGTGGAACTGGTGAAAGCACGTCCAACGTGCTTATGTCTGCTATTTATTTGCCCTTCATCAGTGAAACCCGCAACTGCCTTCTCTTTCGATTCATCGCTAGGAACGATATAGTTATCACCATTGATAACAGGCGACAATGATTTTGCTTCATTAGGAAGATCATGATCGCTTTCATCTACAGATGGATGATACCGAATCAGACGAACCGGCTCACTTTCGGAAAAGTTCACCTCGGAATAGTAAGCGCTAAAAGGCCGCCGACGATGTTTTCCAGCTTGCATAAACAATGCTGATCTCGATGAACTAATTATACCCTTATCTTGATCAGGAACTGCTAAGCTGTGTCTCTTCGAAAATGAACCAATAATAGGCCTATCGCGATAAGGTACCTCAGAGAATTCTGAGTTGTTACCATCGTTTTCGTTCTTATTTTTATTGCTTTCGTTATTTTCATGTAACCGATTTCTATTTCTCATTTTTACTACGGAATCGCTAACTTGAACCGGCAAAGCCTCGAAATCTTCTGTTTGATGCTGTTTGATGGCAGCCATTGCATCTATTTTCGGGGGCGAATCCACCACGTCTTTGATTGAAATTGTTGGAGAGTTCTGTAGTTTCTTAAGTATTTTTGCTCTCGAGAAGTTTTTATTAATTTTCTTCGGAGTGGCTACATGTTCCCGTGAACTCCTAATAGTCTTTGATGGACTTGTGTGCAGTCCGTCCATGTTTTCGTAATTTGCAACAATATCATAAACGCTATCCGAGACAATGATTGTACTATGATGTTTATTTTTTGCGGTAAACACAGGTGCGCCCGACCCGGCCAATAACTGGCTAACGGCCATGCTCATTGGGCGAATTTTACCGGCGGTGAATTCGGAAGGTCGTGGCAAACTTGGGCTCTTTTCATCTGGTCGATGCTGAATGTCTGCGATGCTGTGTCTCTTTGACGGAAGTGTACAGCTTGAACCAATGGGCATCGTGCTGGTCGATACAGATGCTAGTGGCAATCCAATAGCGGATTTGTTTGCGCGGTGATCTTTGGACTTGTCGGTATTTTTGTTAAAGATTCGACTGAATATGTTGCTTAGAGGTCGAGATCGACGTCGCTGTCTTCCAAGTGCTAAACTATTATTGTTCTGAGGCACATTTGGTAAAGGTCTTCGAAGTTGACCTCTTGGCATGGTGGCGGGCAACGATACATCCACATCAATACCCCGTTCATTGAAACCCATTGGCGAGAGCTCGAAATGGTTTTCCTTGTCGTTAGGCGAATCAAGCTTACCATCAAAAGTGGGACTAGAACTATCTTTGGTACTTATAGGGTCACACAGGCCTGGGAAAAGACTATCTGCACCAGAACTTCCACCATCAGTATCATTGAGCTTCTTTTTAAATAGCACCTTATTATCTTTCTTTTTGGCAAACCGTTTCAGACTTTTCCATTCCACTCGGTCAGCCTCGACATTTCCCTCTCCTCTGATCGACCTGCTTCCTGATTTCTCTACAGTTGCTTCAACAGGGTTCTCTTCATCATCATCATCTATTAGCTTGCTATGTTCCTGACCCGTATTATTTTCGATGATATTCGCAAATAGTTCACGACTATCACGCACCTCACTCATGTCTTCAACAAGCTTATTGAACATTTCCTTTTTTTTAGCTGTACTATATTCCGGACTGCTGAGAATTAGGTCGCTGCGACTATTCAACGAACTAGTAAGACTGTCTTCAAGCTTCGCGATAAACTCTCCTAATTCAGGAGCTCGTTTATCTGGTGTATCCAATAATGAGCTCACTCTTAAATGGTTCGCATCCGGCGCCAATTTTTCAAGGTCCGTGTCGCCCCCTTCAAAGTATATAACCGTGGTGCCATCATCTGATAGAAGCGATTTACTGGTCTTATTGGAAACCTGATTTTTGTTCTTTAGCGGAGACAATGCCGGGGAAAGCTCTTCGGGCTTTTCGGTACCGTCAATCCTGTTTTTATTATCTAGATGTGCTAGATCCCTATCTTTGTCGACAGTAACCACGGGAGTGCTTGTCATGATACCTTCTTCGGGTATGAAGAAACCAGCGCAAGGACTTGCGTTACTCATAGGGTTTGATGACAATACTGGCGCCATATTGCTTTGCACTGCTACAGCGTGGCCTTTGTATTGCTGGAGATCACTAGGCAGAGCATGTTCACCTCGGAGAAAATCCGTCTCGCTGATGTCGTCGTGATCGGCTTCAAAAAATCCGTTACCGTTGACGCTATTGGGCGAGTCTAACGACAAGCTGTCAGACCGAATTGTTCTTTCCAGGCTATTCAATTTGGCTTTTAACTTGTTTGGCGACATCACCTTTGCTGATCGTCGTGGCTGATCACTGAACGAAAATAACAGGTTTTCGGGAAGGTGGTCTTTCTTCTTGCGACGAAACAAAGGCATCCTGATGGACTGACGTGAGGGACACAGCTAGAGTATCGGATAACGCCCGAAGAGCCCAGACAGATATACGAAACTTTTGTAACCGCAACAGCATAAAGCCAGGACAATAGAGCGCTTTCCTACACAGCTTTCTTTCCTGTTGGGGACACTGTGCAAAATAAACTACTGTATAGGTAATTCATTCGACTTCAACTTATTGTAGGCATTTTTCAGCATCGATCGCGTCCATGAAAACAGCACCATCACTCTTAGCGATTATCTGCACGTTCGTTCAGTTCTTCTTCACTTAAACTTTAATCACAGGATATCAGTTAATTTTACTCAGTATGAACTTGGCCTCGTCGCCTAATAGGTCCCTAAGAAGGTCACGTGGTGCAATTAATCTCCGCGTAGCTAGTCAATGGAAAAAATGGAACAAAATCTAATCTATTTCATTCCAATTTCGCCCCTATAAGCTGCTGCACAACAGACTAATTCCAACAGCTACGCGGCACTTCTTCGTACAATTGGAGATTCTATTGGAGTTCTCATCGTATCCGCTACTACGGCTGCCTGTTTCGTGGCGCCGCCGCAGTGGAGAGCGCGATCTTATGTCCGGATCGAACTGTTTGATCTGTTAGGCCAACCAACGGCCGACGGTTAAACCAACGCTATTCCAAGAGAGCTGAACAGTCAGTCTACAAATAACTACTAGTCAACTAGCACGCAGCGCTCAAGCTCAGCTCACAGCTTTAACAGTTGAGCCCGATACCCCAACAGGGCTGAGTTCTTGTCCTCCGCTTGAAATCCTTACAAGTAAACTCGTGCGATCTCGAAGAGCCCAACAAACCGACCCTCCCCGCGAAAACTCGTTCATTCCGCGCATTCTACTAAGTTAACCGACTGCGGCTGCTGCTGTTGTCGTACAACGCGTTTCTGAATCTCTGAGTCCGTATGTTTGTCTGTGTATCACAAATCTAAAGCAAGTCGAAGCGACTAGTGCAGATCGAGAAACATCTTAGATCCAAGACCCAGGCAGACAGCTCCGACCCAGAGCCGGTGCTCAGCCCTTGTTCAGCATCGTAGTGTGGACGTATGGCACCGCATTCAGGACGAAATCTGCGCCTAATGGGCCCACTGCACAGGTTGTCTCTGATACGGATAGTGCTGGTGCCGCTGCCTCATATGCGCTGCATCTCTTCAAAGAGTCCGGGAAGATAATTCGCTTTTTGAGAAGTATGCATCTGGGTCGTAAGGCATGCTCAGTGCCTGCACGGAAATATAGGTAGTTACTTTACCATAAGCGCGGATTAAAGGGAGAGGTGTCTATTCGTCTGCAGCGAAAAAGTTAGGTTTTCAGAGAAGGTGTACGATGTAGTCCGAGGAAATATTGGGGCGACACAATAGAAGAATTTCGAATAAAGGAGGGCGGGAAACTTGAAGCATATGGAGTCGATGCAAAGCGTCGAAGTAACGGGACCTGGCCACCTGAGGCTGTTGATGCCTGCTATGACAGGCTACGTACCCATTTTGCATACGCTATAAAACTTACCCGAAATAACTTATGTAGTCTACAAAATGGTATGAGAAATAGCCATTGAGTTTAATTTATTGAAGTTGGGTTCAACGACTTATCTTAAATCTCTGGTCTTCAGCAAAACGTTTATGCAAGCGCGCTCGGCCTAAGGTTGATCTAGGACATTTACCTTCGATTGGCCAAGCTGGTAATTATCCTGTCTTGAGGAGAACTGTTCCAAAATACGTTGACATATATCACGCGGCGGAGCGGAACGTCCGAGAGTCTTCTGGGAAATTAGACACTGGTATCTTATGGAAGAGAAAAACAGAGGATGCAACGTACATCAAAATTATTTGTTTTTTTTTTTCTTCTATGCAAAGCCACTATTACAGCTGTGACGTTAAAAAATACATAGCCTAAAGTGTCCTTAGCTTATTCAACATAGACATAAACTAAAGCTGGAATTGTGAATTATTGATTAGCTATGGTGAAGAGGATACGAACAGTGACCTGGAAAAATAAGTATACTGATACCGAACGCTGATATTACAACATCAAGTAGGCATCACAGCAGTACTTCCTTGAGCACACCTATATATAACAAATTCCTATATTAGTATCCTGTGATGATGTAGACTAATTTTTTTCGAATATCTTTTAAAAGCCAATAAATAGTTAAGTTGATGTTGTTTAATTGATAAATTCGAAAATATGCCGATAAACCTATCCAATATTTACACTCTTCGTATGAGAACAATTTCAAAATTATCTAAATAGTATATAAATATACTTTTGATCCGATATATCGAACAGCCTTCTATTCGGTTTCAAATTTTACGTTGCCCGCCAACTTCATCCAGGCCGCAGTTGACTATGACGAGCTTCCATAGTATTTATAGTTTGTTAATATATAATAACACAGTCCACCAGAACTATATAATAGTAATTAATGGTAATACGGAGCTGGATAACTTGGTAAAAACTATAGCATTGAAGAAATTACTTAGAGAATTAAAGACACTTAGCTAGACGCAACTCTTCCAATGAGCGATGTTTTTCCACATGTAATTTGTTTACAGCTTAAATGATACTCGTCATAGGAGCGTTCGACACGGGTCGCTTTATAAGCATATGACGAATGATTATGGATATACACAATACGTTGTGACTTTACATTTCTCATTCATTGACAAAAAAAACTCTGCTCCTTGTTCTATAATTAGCCTTCGAAGCACTTCGGAAACGTACGTTATTATGATACCCGGCTTGAAATCAAGCTAGCGAGATAATAAGATTGCACGCTTCTTTCTATCTCTCAGTGAGAAGAAGATGATACAGATATTGTTAGCTTTTCGTTTGGAAGATTCACTGTGTCATGATGGGTCCTGCCTGCTTTATTATACATTGAAGCGTCGCAACAGTCACGTCCTGGCAGCTGCTCTACTTTAACGCGAAGAGCGCGTATGTACGGTGCAGGAAAATACATGTCTTAAATGTGGAACAAACGACAATCCTTATAGGCGTAGCTTCGTTGCGACAAATCCGAGCGTTAGTACAAGCAGCACGAGCATTAGACGCGATAAAAAAAATTCAAAAATCATACCACCTTCACCTTTATACGCACACGCATGATCGAGTGACTTCGTTTAGCATGCACTAATATCCATTGAGTTTGTTGTACATAAACGCTACCCTTAATCGATATTATCACATACTAGCCGTAGGAATCATTCGTAGAGTGCTACATGCACCTCTTCCGCTTTCATTCTGAACCAACAGAATTCAGCCTGTAGCTGGTAAACAGTACATTATCATGAATCTTTGATAATTTAGCTGGTCCAGCAGATCTAAGTGACAAAAAAAGATACCGCGTTACGACGCGGTCGCATAGGGTAACCACGCCAGACAAACATTTGTCTAGAATAAAAGACAATTGCGCATGAGAACTATTTTTGCAGTTAACCAGTACCTCTTTCACGGTAGCCATAATACCCACACCAATGAGAAGGATACTATGAGATGGCGCTCATGTTAGCGTTGATAAACTAATTCTGCATATGGTCATGCTAGCGCCATGATTTCGTCAGCCGACTTCCCACCTGAAGTTGTTGTCTACAATATGTCCCTACAAATTAAATCTAAAGGACGGAAAGAAACAGAAGGCGAAGTCAATGGGCGAGCTTCAAAACACATGGTTCTCGTAATGGTCAGGTGTAAGAGGAACTGTGCCACGATATTGAAAGCAATGGGAAGTCCGGTCCCAGAGACCGCGGTCTGCCCCAGAAAGTAACGTGGGTAAACTGTATCTCCTATAATCAAAAGCCATAATTTCAAGCCGCCCGCGCCATTTGACTTTTTACGGGCTACAGAGGCGCTGCGAAAACATATTCCCATCCTGTCGACTGCCGTAGACGAACTGTGAATTATAGATCATAGACTTCACTGTAATCACATGCTAAGTATAATCGTCTAGATTTTCGTCTGGGGCGTTCGTTGAAGACGGTATGTTGGTTTACGTAAAGTTTGAGTCCTCTAAATGGTCTAAATGCATATGACACCTGAGCCTACCTGAAGGAAGATATTGCTTAGGTGGGACTTTGCCCTGAGCAAAACAGCATGGTCTAGAGGATAATTTTTGTTTCTAAGCATATTTTTCACAATCACTGACTTACTTTCAGTGCGCGCCATAACATTATTAACGCGACGTCACTCATAAATACTCGTTTATGAACGTGGGTGCATGTATTTTTTATGTATTTCATTACGCCTGTGGTGAAACTTTGGCGTTGTTTTTCTCTGTAATAGCTAAATTTATTAAAGTTATAACATGGCCAACAATTCGGTCTCATAACGGCGAGTTATGCCTATGCGAGCCTGAGAGATAGTTTTTTACAATTGAAATTCAAAAACTGTCTGTTTTGCCGTCCACACAGGACGAGCTTCGCAAAGAAAAATCTTAGAAAATAAATATAAACAATGTTGGATTTAACTGAAGCATAAGAAAACATTGATTTCATGCATCCTCTTAAAATAAAAACGGAGTTATACTTTGACAATTTTATTCTAAACGATGAAGATGATATGTGCGATTTAGAATTCAGGGTCCAAAATATTGACAATCGAGGAACTATTGATCGTCTTCAAACTTAAAAATGATATTATTAAGTTAAATATGTGCCCATGACCTCCTGCCATTGTTCTGGTATGGCCAGATCGCCATCTCATCGCTGTAGAGCTTCGATGCCTTCTGGGCAAACAATTATAACAAATGATTTTTGCATTTCTTTATTTACGTTGAAAAAAACACTATTAAGAAGTCTGCTCTGCACAGAACAGAGCAAATGATACCCTAATGGTGCCTATATCCAGCCTATCTACTCTGAATGCATTTAAATTTCTAAAATCTCTACAGATTTACTGGGTAGCTAAAGGTGCATGCATTCGGACATTTTCACGGTGAAAAACGACGTCCTTTTTGCTCAGTAGGCCTGCCCGGTTTTTCTCACTGGCTTGTTGTAATTTATTACGACGACCCTAACTACTCCTTCCCAACCCAACAAGACGTATAGCGTTAGCTATTTTGGGAAGGGGAGCATCAACCGCTCTAAATAGGACGTAGTTGTGTCCTTCACCGATAGAAATACGATCGAGTAGATTATTTTCCGTGAAGTTGCATTTGTGAAATTAATAAACTTACATAGAAAAGCTTTACAAGAATATTAGCTATTGTCAAGACCACGTCTGAATAAAGCCATTCCCACAGCGATGGCGCATTTACTATTGTCAAATTTCAGTTTGCGTATGATAGCTATGCTAGTCAATACGGGCTGAGGCACATGACTTTGAGTCCATCTAGCGAGAAAAACAGTCGTTAATGCCCCTCAATAGGCAACTCAATAGGAAAGCCAAAATCATATTTTAAAAGATTTGACAAAAAACTAAAGTTAGCCATTCAGTTAAGTTTAAATTGCTTTACCTCTAGCAAAAGGTCGACAATTAACTAAAATAATGTTTCGAATGATCAGAAGCTCTGAGCCGTTTTTTTCGACAACGACTTTTTGGATGCACATCTATATTTTTTGTTTTTTCTGATTCCTAAGACAACCATTAGATTCTATCTTGAACGCAATCGATGTTTTCTTTTCCACCCAGTGAAATTCTAAATCGGCACCCCCTGAAGATGAGAAAGTTCATAGCGGTTTATACCCGTTTGCTCGACGCTCTCAACAGCAACCGTAGCCATTCTGTTGTTACGTATCATATCGTTGAACAAATAAACTACCGAACCATACATAACGGACACAGGTTCGCTGGAAAGTTTTTCTTCTTAAGGTCAGAGTAAAAGAAGGTTTGTGACCGTAAATTTGAAAAATGTTTCCTTTGTCTCAAAAGTAGGACAGAGGGGGGGGGGGGGGAAACGGTAAGGGGTCGTCTCGAATTTAGAACCACTTCGATGATGTGCCAATCCTATATTTAGATAATATGCTTGATTCCCTGCTTTACCTCGGATTATTTCCTGCTTTATCGGATACTAACGTTGCCATCAATACCGTTACTGGGAACCATATCGAAACACGTTGCTAGGTGCACAACACTCGACGGCGTGCTATCGTGTGATGTGATCGGTACGCCTGCCACCGAACGAATGAAAAATGTCAAGATAAATATGTGCCTTTAAGGACAGTTGCTTCGGAAGCGGGCAGCAATTATGCCAGAAGTAAAGCACAAAAGTGCTTGCAAACATAGGAAATCTCACAATTCTCACGCCTTTTCAAATTATAGTAAGGAGATCCGGCAGAAGGGACGGTGGTGGTACGAAGTCAAATGTCGTGTTGTGTTCCACTGAAGCCTCGAATATTCACAAAAAAATTCTGCTAGCTTCTTCCTAAGCTACTTACCCGTCAAGAACTGTAAAAGCTCAGAAAATGTCTGGGACTACTCGTCGGAAAATAATACACGTTTATATGAGCACTAGCTATTGGATGAACGAATAATATACTCGCTGATATTAGGCAACGTTTAAGTTGCTGGTTAACAATTAATTGCGCTTTTAACTTACTGATCTGAGTCATTTTTGAAAATGTATTGCGTTTCTATAATTTTTTTATGCAGCCAAAAATCACCGGAGCAGGAGTAGAGAGTATAAAAATCACAGTTTTCGAAAAGCTTATCCACCGTTACGGTTCGCTGTACGGCAAGTGTATGGATATTTACTTACGGGTCTTTACGGCGAACAAATGATCGAACCCAATTAAAGCACCCATCAAGTTGACAAATATGGCCAACCTGCTGCGCAAAAGAAGAGCATAGAGAAATAATAAAGCATAGGCGGATTCGCACGCAAGCGCCTATGGTATTAAGCTTTCGCTCAGCGGAGCCGACAACTAATTAACTCCTTGTCATGGATATTTGGGAAAGGCATATACGGAAACAGTTAGTCTATATTTAAGCTTAAGAACTTAGCGTGTAACTATGCTTGAAATTGTCGGCCTTAAAAAATAAAAGCACATTATATTCCAGTAATAAGAGCAATTTCTTCTCCACGCCGAGTACGCCGCCGTCTTACTGCCTTTGTTCAACTCTCGCTAATTTCACAGTAATTCTAATACTGTACACTTTCAGATAATAACAGTTCAAGAACCTAACAAAAACTACCCGTTGGCCGTAGGTAAATGAGTGTTTGGGAAATTTAGCTGGTCGGACAAGTTGATGGTCGGACAAGTTGATGGTCGGACAAGTTGATGGCTCACCGACAACGTGAGTAAGATGTTTTCATGAGACATAAGAGCTTTTCGTGCGTTTGTTATTGATAGGCCATTGAGTACCATGAAGGATATTAGATCTTTTTTATTCACTGAATATTTTTAGAGCTAATTGACTTTAAGCTTAGCGTTGGCATTTCGTACGAAACGGGCGCTTCTTTGTATTTTGACTCAATAAGATGTCAGCGGATCGGCTTACGTGTAACGCCAACTGTGCATCGATACTATAGAACAATGTTATCCTTTTGTTGTTGTTATTTAGAAGGTTATTTCTGGTAGATGATTATGTGTTTTCGTATGTGGTCTGGCCTAGTCTCTCCGAGTCGGTAATGAACGCTGAACGGCTTTCCCAAGCTGTCGTGTTAAAAACCAAGGCGGTTTTAGAGAATCTTTCTATTAGCATTTTCATTAAAGCTCAAGCCTAAGAAAAATGAAGCGCTCAAATTCAAACAACGACTGTTTGTACAAGGCCGCCTTGAAGAGCGATTGGAAAGCCGGCCGGCGTTCAGTGCCACAGTTCTTCTCGCGGTGACGTTAAAGATACGGTTAAAACGAATTTTGACATTTGTATATGAACGAAGTTGAACAGGTAGTAGAACACAAGCGATCTGACGGCGACATTGACAAATGATCGAAGCGTTTGCCCCGGCTAGAGCCGCGTACTAGCGATTTTATTCCTTTAATCTAAAGACGAAATTTCGCCTCTTGTATAATACAGACATTGAAACGCTGATTCGAGGCCGGCATTGACATACTGCAACCCACTTAACTTGTCTGGCCGTTTGTTTCTTTCTTGCCAATGAAAATAGGGACTTCACGAGTATCTATGACGTTAGCCGGCCCGCAGCTGAAGAAAGTGCACAGAATAGTTTTAATCGGCTTGAGCTCGCGCTACGCAATACTACTACCCTCGATTTCTCTATAGAAATTAATGATCGAATAACATAAACGTCTTCAATTAGCTAATTGTTGTACTGTTTGCTATACAATAATAAAAACAGACATAATCGCAGAGTTTGTTGCATCCTTAAGCGAACGAATTTGACTGTAAAATTTTCCTATATTATCTATGTGCTAAGGATGTTCGATTCGAATTCTCTAGTTCAGAAACATATTGAACACGTTTACGGAAATACGTGATCGGATCATATTTGCAGCGGAGCTGATATTTTGTATGAAACACTCCTGACACAACATTGAATAGAGAGAAAAGTAAACGTATTACCACATAACGAGTTCGTATACGGAATTGTGATAGTATATTCAACACGTACTGTATCAGAATGGTATTTGTAGGGTTTCGCCATGTAAACAATCGATAAGTACAACAAGCTGGTCTGTCTAAGTAGATCTGAACCGACCTGATCAGAGTCCGTGGACGATTTTTCTTATTTCGTATTTAAACTGTTGGCTGCGATGGCCGAACGAAGTGAACGACATGCGTGGATATCTGAGGCAGACAGAATCCCATATGTATAGAAATGACATCGTGTTTTAGGCCAGTTAATGTGGGAAACGGCATGCAGTACGTGGCAGCATATCGTTCCCAAGCGTGCGTTTCAACGCACGTTGACTAGTCTCTATTCCTGAATATGTTTTTCTTGAACCTGGTGCCGCGGCACTCTCTATTGGGTAAAAATAATTGAACGAGACGCTAAATTTTGGTAAGGTAACTTTGCATGTAGATAAATTTATCGAATATACTTGAAGTGCTATGTACATTTATATGAGCACATAGAGGGAAGGAAATATATTGACACAGCTACATCTTTTAAAGAACAACCAAAAGGTATTAAGAAAGAGGAAAATATTGAAAATAGAGCATTGCTGCTCCAGCAATAAAAAAAAACTTGAAGGAATAGCAACAGCTTGTGAAAAAGCAGAGTTGTTGTACCAGCCTTTAGTAAACATTCAAATTATGTTGACCCAAAGTCATAAATTTGGCTCTTGCCACCGAAAGTCTTACCATTCGGCGGTAGTTACCGCCCTTTAGCTTAGCAGCCAAAGTGTTTTACTTGAGAATAAGGATTTTATAGGATACTGGCGTATACAGCGTAAAGCAGTACTTTACTCCATACTAGATAGAGCCGAAAAGAAGCGTCGTCTCATCACTGCGACGATAGCGATAGTGACCAACTGGCCAGTTCACCGTCCGTTGCCAAAGTTCAATCGCGTGCACTGTAACAAAGCGGAAGCTGTTTCGACTAATCAATGGGCTCCGACTTTTGCTAAAATTATTTGTTTGCCGTTTACTGCGGCGCCTCGTAAGCGCTGAGACGGAATCGGGAAGCGTCTAGTTACAATCAGCGTAAGGCTTCACTACTCCAGCACCTCCTAAATATCACACATCGATCAAAATGAGAGCCGAGCTGCCGTAAACGACGGTACCCTCAGGCAACAAGCGGTTGGTAACAGTTGTACTTCTTGGTGGGCCAACGACGAACATAGAACTTCGACTTGAGCAAGGAGGGCCCTTCACTAGATGAGACATTTTTTAACTCGTAAAGTAGGGTATAATTGCCCGTTCGCCTGGTCAAATCCGATCTATTTATCAATAATATATTTATATATGAGTCATCATTCTTCATATCTTCATTATATAGTTATTCGAATTTCGACGACGATTTTTGTCGTCTCTTTTGTGAAAAAGGTGTTGCTTGCTTTTGTGTGTTAGATCCTATTGCTAGGAGCGGACACGTTTAGCTAGGAAATGAACGAAGTGGCGTGATCATCAGAAATATACGGTCACAGTTCAACCTTCGCCCGTCTAACAAGTAGTCGAACCCTTGAAAATATCGGTCTGGATTCATACAAATCCGAAGGCAAATCCAGTAGCCTAATAGTGATGAGAAACTTTGGCACATGTACACATTTTAAACTAAAATTCAGATTGATTTAATCTGATTTGGTGTTGTTTGCCACCGACTTCAGCTGCCCATTTTAATTTAATTGAAAAACATAACTTCTTCAACGTATGTTGGCTATGTGTAGGAGTTTTTGTGAGCTGGTATCATCATGATATGGTGCATAGGTACGTTATCCCGGCCATTCCTTTAATTGACCGAACGAGATACCTGATATCATACAGTAAGGCGCCTTATCGGACGCCTGAATCACTAGCGTGCCGTTCCAACTTCTGGATAAAGTGATTGATCGATTTTATCTCTTAGTTTTCTAAATGACGGCTTTTTCATGTGGATACTTTGATCCCTTACAGATGGACGGCTAGTCATCAAGGAAATATTATTTCTCTTCGTTTTTCTTCTCATATTTGAAATGGAACCAAGCCGCACAGAATATGCTCATTTTACGTGAGTCTACGTTTATCTCGTTAGAGTTGTTTGAACAATTTGTCTTTCAGTCGCACGACTATGCAGACGTTTTTGCCAAGCTAGAGCCATACGAGTACTTTTGGCCTGACTATTTTTTATATAGCCACAACGCTTTTAAGCGCTCTCGTAGCTGACCGGTACGGTAGTCATTATATGCATTATGTATACCAATTTTTTGCCTATGTCCCTAAAGAGGCCAAAAACCGACACAATATTCATATTTTAGCAGAGTTATTACACTTTGAACCGTTACTAAATAGGCGTAGCGGTAGCGGTGTTCTCGTTCTAACGCTAACATGTCGAGCGAAAAGGGTTTGCATGAAACGTGCTTCATCTCTTTATCAAGAACGACTGGCGTCAGCGACTGATAAACAATGCTTGTCATCGCTTTTGCGCTGTTGCTGTTATCATTGTCGTTACGAACCTGGGCTTTCATAGCAAAGTTCTGTAGTGGTAACCCAACTGAAACATGGTGGCGGTTGCCGGTTACCTCAGACGGTCGCGTCATTGAAAAAGTTCCCGACGTGCGCCTCAACATACGTCCAAATTAGAGTTCGAAGTTTTTCGACCGATACACAATAGGCTCACAGGGCGAGAGTACGGTTATAAAGAGAAGGTGAACATGGTAGGGTAACAGTTGTCGTAGCGCGCGTGTCTGGTAGTTGTTTTGTCAACGGATCGCGTTAGGGATTGACTAAGGCGGTACGAAACCACACAACGCCAATTTATTAAGGCGGAGGTAGGCTCGAAGCTGTTTCGAAGATGAAATGAGCTATCCGTTAATCCGTGAGCTTAAGATCGTACGTAGGACACTAATCGAGTAGCATTCAGTATGTTTCTCACTGACAGGGGGATAAAATACATTTATATATCAGCTACGGGTTCTAAAACGTTTCAGAATCGCGCACTCCGCACTCAGCTTCGCTTCGAATATTGTAGCTCCTACCCTATCACAGATATACATGAGCTTGGCAACAGGTACAATTCGAAACGGGAAAGAAGGCTAACTAGGAGCTTCCAGAGTCTCGCAATGGTAACGGAAAAAAAATTCTCGGCAAATCGTTTTACAGTTATTTCCGTCAATGGAAATCAAGCTGTTAATATAAGATAGTGTAAAAAGAACGTAGCATTTATTCTGTAGTAGAATACTGTCTTCGGCGCACTATCGACGCGTCAAGATGGCCAAAGCGGTTAGTAAACAGGTGTTGAATGAAAGTGTGCCGTAACGTTTATTGTCACGCCAGTGAGGTCACGGATCTGTTGCCGACAAAAGAGTTTTTCAACTTGACTTATCTCTATAAAGTGGTTTCGCGATCGATGTTAAAAATGCATATATTACAGAAATAATAAAGCCTTTCATATGTTTGCGTTTTTACTAACTCAAGAAAAATTATTGTACCTAGTTTCTCTAGCTGGTTTTGTTTTTAACAAAAATTATTCCTCTAATTTTTATGGATAAGTCTACAAACAGCGACCTTATGGGAGGTTAGATGAATTATTTTTTTCTACGCCCTTTTTGCACATCTGACCGCAAAAGGACTTTGGTCTCGAGCCAGTAGCTCGATCGATCCTGCGAACATCAAGTTATCAATACGTTCGTTACGTGCCGACACGTCACTTTCAATGAATATAAAAAAATCCACACCATCATATATGTGTAATTAGGTTCGATTGATTTGGGTTAGAAATAAGTAGCACAACTTATCCACACCATAACGTCCTACATACGATAACTAATTGGCCTAAATAGCGTTAGCGCAGACGTTTGACTCCGTATCAGGTACTATTAGCTCTATTACAAATAGAGCGATTTTCGCACGTACAGAGCTCGAAATTATCGGAAATCTAAATTAGTTATTATTAATATTACTATTTATCCATTACGTGTATTGTATAAGTGGCATAAAAAGAATGTAGGCCAATATGAAGACATTTTAGATACATAGCTGTCGTTGTTAAATTTTTATAGAAAATAGTTCCCGTTAGCTAGATAAGTTACCTATAATTAACTAGGAAAGTTTTTTGTTTGTGTCGGCGGAAGTAAATGAATGTTGGAAATGACGCGGCTAACTCCGGCTACAATTTCAATATCGCCAGCGATTCTGCTGTTTTCAAGGCCTCACTATTAACTTGAAACCAAAGTTAGTAGTCGCAAAGCATGATGGCACCAAACAAGCATTTGCCCATTGGGAATTCGAGCAAATATAGTTTATCAAACACACTTACGACGGAATATTTTGCTATGTGCTCGCTATTTGTATTTATTTAGAAACGCTTAAAGAATAGGAAATCGCTTACGAATGTCTCTGATGAACATCTCTTGAATTTTTTTTTTTACTATTCCTGTTGCTGCCTCGGACGCTTTTGGCACCGCTAGCTATTCGAACTAAACTTTTCTGATTGATCAGATCCAGAGGGGTCAAACGGAGCTTGCCATACTTCCGATGTCCCTCCGATCGAAGTATTGACGTGACCCGAGTAACTCGTACGATGAACACCTCTTTTCTTTGGCGTTGTTTCATATCTGTGAGCTGGCGACACATATCGTCTAGTCGCAATACTGCGTCGCCTTCTTTTTGTGGCTCTCGACCAAACAGGTCGCGTGGGTCGCTATTATTACTGCTACAACAAACAGTATCCTTGCCGGAATCCGACGCGGTCGTTATATGAGTGCGCATAAATTCAGCGGAAGACATCGGAGTGCTGAAATCCGACGAGTTTGTTGAAGACGCGTCCTCGTCGTCACTCTCCTCTTCCTCCTCCCCTTGGCCAAACAGCGTGATGGTATTACTTTTAAGCTGCTTCTCAATCGATACATCCTTAACGTTTCTATCGCTAGCGAACAAATCAGTCGAACCATTTTCGGTAATCAGCCTCCCATGGTGACATAGCTTCTTGCGGTTACCGCTAATGGCCGGTGCACCATCACCGTTCTTCAAAGGTCGGCCGTTAGCTGTACCTCGGCGATGTTTCGAATGCGGTTGCTGACGCAACTGGTCAGCTGCCTGGCACACCATGGCGCGACAACCCGTACGGGTGAACAGTGAACTACCCCATAAGCGTGGTAGCTTTTGTCCACACAATCGTAACGATCAGTTTTTTATTGCGAGCTTTCAACAACTAAGGGACAGCAGACGACATGATGAATTTCACTTAATTTCACAGACACATGCAAAGTATATAATGGTATCCTTTCATATTTTTGACGAAAAAAAAATTGTTGATCAACACTTCAGCACTCCGAAGGGATAGTGACAACGTCCATAAAGTATTCTAGGGTTTGAAAAAGCACGTGTTTGAGTGTTTGTAGAGACCCATACTTTTCGTTGACCTGTCACCAAAACCATCTATACTTAATATGATTTTATGAGTTTAGCTAACGGCAGTCATGAGATCATGTTATACAGGAAGTCACGAAGCCTCCTCACACAATCATCTACCTTGCAACTTAGCCACTGGCTTTAACTTAGCTTTTGTTTCTTTTCACATTCAGATCCACTGTATTGCGACCCGATGAGAAGTTTGTTTTTGCTACGAAGTTGGCCTGGACTAGCCGACTAATGGTGGCAAAGTTATCCCGTCAGTAACACGCGTGAAATCCCAACGGCGAGGGAAACTCATAGATGACTAGTAGCAGTACAGACGATTTGGAAAGTGAGAAACTAGACGATGCGAGTATCGCTCTACTGGTATTGCAGATTGCTCAAGTAGTAACGGCCGTTACTGCCATCGTTGACGGTACCGTAGCCGTTGCCAATAACGGTCATGGCGATACGGTTTCTATCTCAATGCAAGCCGCTCAGAGCTGAATCAGCTGGAACAGTAACTTCAAAAACTACCCGCAGTAATAATCATCTCTAACAACAACAATAGGGGGAGCAACATTTTTTCAAAGTGGCAACACGTTATTTATTCAGCCATGGACAAACGTCTGGCGGACGCACGGTCAGTGGGGTGAACTTGTCACTTTCTTCTATGACTTTACCAGCGTTCTATTATCCACGTAAACAGCTGGTATTTATTTACCCGACAGTCCGTTCCGCTGACAACCCCCGTATTTTTCGCGCGGCCCATAACCATTTTTAACTTCATATGGTTTGTTGTGTTTTTGTTATCATTTTCGCGCATCGACTATGATGATCGTGGTAGTTGACGCGCTACTGCCTGGTCAAGACGGTGGCGTCGCTAGGAGCTTGGCAAAACCGACTGTTTATTAGTTACTTATCTAGTCGATGGCATATTTGTGCGTCGGCGTGTTGGCTAAATCCGATAGTCTTCAGTGTTTACTAGATTCAAGGTTAACTAATAAGATAGAGAGAAGACTATAGCGTTATACGCAAAATAAAAGGCACATATGTGCGTACACGATAATAACAAAGTCTTCTTTTGACTGCTAGGATTATTATCACCATTGTCTAAGTTCGTGGTGGGCCGCTGCTATCACCAGCACTGTGGGATTCTCATTGGCGTAATAAACATGAATAAAACACTTAACGTATACAAACAGGCTAGAAAGCCCGCTTTTTTTTAAATGGGCAATAACATTCGTGCATTTTGTCAATCCTGGTTCGCATACAACGTACCAGCGTGGAATAGCGGCTTAAAGAATGACACCGGGAATCGAAGGTCCTAATTATTTTCTAAGAAAACATGAAACTTACTTTGTCCTTCAAGATTTATAATTATCGCCGATGTTAAAAATGCTCTAGCTGTCTCGAGCCAGGCTGTGCATATATGTATGTACATTGAATCAGTGATTTTCTGGACGCTAAGGGACAGGCTGAATTCTGCGAACGACAGGTGTAAAAATGTTTTGATAAAAAATTGCTAGGCCTACCGTCAATAGCCTACAGCCACAACCCAAATACATTATGTTAATATGATACATATTTTAGGTATAATTAAAATTATGGTATAATGTCTATATAAAGAATACTATAGACGTAAGCGTAAAACAATAGAGCAGGCATGAGAAAATGTCTAGTTGAATTTCTTCAAATGATTCATACAACGAAAAAAAACAATAATGATCATTTTTAGTTTTTTTTGGCAAAACAAATTTTGAAATCCTTGTTGAATTTGACTCAACGTAACGGCAAAATGGCAATATAGAAATCGTTTAGACATTCAAAAACGGCCAATGATCCTATAGAAAAGCCCACATTTTCCATATATATCAAAGTTTTGGAATATTTTATATAATATTATTCAAAAATAGCAATTAAAGACTAATTACTAGCTTTTTATATACATACATACATACATACATACATACATATATACGCTATCACTAGTCGTTCAGTTGTTGTCCCAAGCAATATGAAGTTCTGTTTAAAAATCTGTCCACGGGAGAATACCCAGTTAGAGCAATTCATTACCATGCCAAATGATGAGCGAAAAAATCACTTGGGAATAGATAACTAACCTGACCGTAGTAGGTTCACAAATGGTGTCGGTCATCCAATAATTTATAACCTAACATACAAGGTAACATTCCAGTTAGCTTTACTCAATGTATTAAGATATTCTGTAAATAACGATCCTTCTATCTTCGTTTATCGTACTATTGTTTCTAGCTAAAATCGATTAAGCTCACATCAATATACCGAAGAGTGTTATTTTTTGTCCTACATCGAAATTCTATTGATTTTACTAAGCTGTAGAGGATGTTCCAGTGCCTGTACAGATGTTCAAGGCATAATCTGCTGGGTCGCCCAGTTTACGCCTGCCCAGCTGCCGGGACGTTTCCATGTGAGAATCTTTCTTATGCCGAATTTAACGAGGTAATAATCAGTCAAAGACGTGAGCATAATATATGGTCCATAGTTAAAATCCGTTATCTAGAAAGGGATTGTTCGTGTTTTTTTTTTGTTGTGTCTGCCAGGCAGTTATGCGTGTATGCTTGACGTGCTTACGTCAGCTCAGGGCCAAACAACCCTTAAATCAAATAAGTCGTGAGGAGTCGCGACAGGCTTGAGCTATGGTGCTGGAGGACAAAGTGCTCAAAGCTGAGGTCAACCGCAGGTCAAGATGATAGTCGTCATCTGCTACACCGACCATAGCTACCACTAACTACCGAAGCGCGGGACGCCAATAAAAAACGAGTAACGGTAGACGAGTAGGGGATGAGGTGGGGCTGATCGTCTGAAGAAAACAGTGCGGCTGGCTCGCGCCCTTTTGTCTTGGAACGAGTCATCGTTACATAGTAGCGTAGAATAGATAGGTCTGGCCCGGGTTACGTGGCGTGCTGTCGTACGTCGCAGTAAGCTGCAGCGATCCGAACCGCCATCGCTATACCCAGCTTCTTCGCTGGCAATCCGACGGTAGAGAATCAGCAGGCTCATCGGATGGACGATGCGGCTGTCTTTTGCTCTTTTGTTCCTTTACCCCATTATGATTATAATGTGTCAAGAACGATAATAGAAGATGGTCAAATATGAGGCTCCATTATTTAATAGATACGGCTTAATCATAATAATTGTTCTGCCTAGAAACAATTTTATCTGAGAATGGCTGGAAAGCAAAGCAACGATATAACGATAAAATAGCGATTTTATTTAGCCACGTCCAACTGGCTAGCGTCACGGGCTTCAGAAAACCTCCCATATGAATTAAGAGAGAAGCATACTTTAGCATCATTTAGATTTAGAATAGGGAAGAATTGCTTTGAAAATATATGGTCTTTGGCTGTACGACAACTTCGAAATGGGTAATCACCTTATTAACTGCTTATAGGATATCTTTCAGAAGCGCATTTTTTTTTCGCCAATTTACTTATAAATCGTTTTCAAACGCAGGTATTTAGTTGTACATAAAAAAATATACTGCTACAGTATATATGTGGTCCACCACTATATAAACACGTGGATACTGAAGCGGGGGGCCACATGGGCTAAAATTAACTGAAAGCTATCGTTCGAAACAACTGGGGCCGCGGGAGAGGATAACATTACACCGCTATATTTGTTGTGTATAACTGCATTAGTCTTCTATTGTTTGAGCAAAATAAGGTCACTATAAATCCTTTATTTTTCAAAAAATATTAATTGAAGGCTTATAAGTCGTTGACTCATATATCCCTACAAAATGGGGTTAAATGGACCAGAGATGGAACCGCTAATGCCTTTGTGCATAGAAATCAGCCATTTGACGAAGCTAAAATGAAAATCCTTCCCTTTCTGCGAGGTGTTGTAGTTATGACCTCCCTAAAGGAGCTGATGCTTTTTAATTATTCATTGTCAAGTTTGGCAGGGCAAAAATTGTCATTTCTCTGTCATATGGTTCATCTGCGCAGTGTACAGCCGCTTGTTGAATGGCTGAGGTATTGGCACATTTACGCTAAAAACATCTGGGGAACAGGAACGATGTGGGCACCGTTTTACTTAGCTAACTTGAGTAGATCCTGGCCTGTATAATTATACTGGTTACGCATGATTATTTCGTTATATATTTCAATGATTGTTTGCGACAAGTTCTGCGACATCCGCAATACGATAAATATATTGACGTCATCGTGTTATCCAATGAGTGCGCTGTTCCAACACAGCTGTCAACATATCTTCCGAAAGCGCCACATGCAAATCGTCGCTGACAACGGCGGAAAGTGGTCCAATATGTGCGAAGCTGTAAAGCTTCGATTAATTTGAAAAATAGACCCATCTAGCGTACTCCTACTTAGCGGAATTGCCCTTTGCGGCCTTTTGATTTTTAGTAAAATCAGCGCATATGCTCGAAATGTAGTGGTTCTACAGCAGTCTGGCCCAAATAGCCCCCAGGGGGGTGATCACGCAACATAATTCAATGTAGCAATCTCTATAACGTGTGATTTGCCTTAAGTCTGCCTTTGATATTTAGGGCAAGCAGAGTCGTAATGGTAAAATGAGCTAGCTAGTTTGCTTCTGTATCGGTCGACAAAAGCTCAATATTTAGCTTTTCCGTATCGCCTTCCTAAAAGAGAAAAATATCTAGTAACGCTAATTGCACTACATCTCCGAACCGTGTAGATACGTCTGAACAATTATAGAAGTTTGCCAGTACTTAACATTCTTCTGATAAAGAAGAAAAATTGAATATTATCCATATAATTAGCAGATCGAAATATATCAATGACTTTTAAGCTATACGTCTTTAATAAACAGAACCATGCACAACGTTTTTGGCTATCTATAATAAGCTTATTGGGTATTATCAGAGGAGAATGTTTTTATATATACATCGCTTAGTTTTGAAAACGAATGTTGAGCGGACAACTTCGTACTCCTAAGGTGAGGGCTTTGATGGAATCAGCCGAGCGTTGATGACACCTTTGAACAAGGGGCCTTTAACAAAACAACAGTTACTTGTACAATCACTATTTAACAAAAACAAAAACTCTTCAGAAAAGATCACCTCAGGATTAGAAACAGATCAACAACTTGCTGTGATTTCGGGAGCGAAACAGAGCATGGGTAACGTACTTGTTGCCGGCCCAAAACAGGATTTCTCGCAGCACGCACTATGCTATCGCCCAGGATAAAGGGGAAGAATAATATATGATTTCCTTACGAACAGCGCTTAGGACAGAGAGAAACAAGTATGGTTCATTATAGAAATGGTTCACACAACTATTACAAGCAGAAAATCCCCCCCATAGATGTCGCCACAGGCAAGCCATGGAGAAAGCGATTTCACCAGCAGTATCAGGCAAAACAAAACGACACCTCGAAACCGAAATGGGTGTGCGGTGCAGCAACTGGGCTTGCTTTAAGGCAACTGGCGTTGCTGGGCTTCAAACCGAAACAAGAAACAGAATCGAACGATGATTCTAGCCCCATATTCTTGAACTTCTCGTGTGATTTCAACTGGTTCTATGCCTTGAAGCTGTAATAGGTGTCGAATTTATTGAACAGGCCATCAGTACCTAGATTAGGGACGCTAATACAAACCACAATTTGTTAAACGGTTCCGAAACGCAGCTTTAAATGCGTATACAATAAGGTGAAGCACACTGTAGTACACAGTAACATAAACTAAAATAATGGCGTTCAGATTTTTCGGTTCGTGTGAGCAAAAAACTTAAATCTTTAAGCTTCTTTATTCACACAAATTAGTTAATTAACTATTAACTTTACTCACCGATCAGCAAACTGAGAAAACTTAAACCGGATCGGATAGCCGGTCTTTCGAATCCGCACCGTGTCCAATATACCAGAATATCGTATTTGCTCTAAAACGAGCGGCATGTCCAAACGCATTGGGATCTTCTCGGCGTTCGGTTTTAAGCACCTAAGAACATCGAGGGGCTAGTTAGAGTGGTAATTGTAGTTTAAAGGTGAAGTGAATAACGCACAGCGTCTTGGCTTCTATTTGAATCTTGTAGTTAGACAGCTTTTGGTATGGTATGGCGTCATTCATGTAACGTTTTTGTGTCTGATTGTTTGCTGCGATCCTTGCCGTAATCAAACGACACACTGGTGAAGGTGAGTAGGAAATGGCGTCTAGCTATGTATATAACGCGCGTATATGTATATACCTGATAAACCAAGGATTACACTGGGCCATCTGGTCAACAAGCGCCTGTAACGAATCATGGAATCGAGCTGCAACAGTCGGCGCTCGCGGTTTCATTGTGACAAAACGACCCCCATCGTGTCGGCTTCCACGGTGGCCGTCCTGCTGAAGTTGCTCGCGGCTATGAAGGAACATCTTCGATATCATTGTGATTTTTGATGCGATCAGTAGCTCCGTTACATCGGGCCTATTTGAGATTGTGACGAGGAATCAGGTTAGATAGGTCGAACCAAATGCATCACTACCGAATGTCCAGCAGAGAAGAGTATAATGATTTACCAAGTAAATCCAAAATAATATAAAAATCAAAAGACGTTTACCAAGTAAACACATGCATGACTGGCGCACAATTATGTTTTTCGAGACGTTTTCTATTCGCTTACCTGAGTGTATCGCGGTTCTTATCAAGAAAGCCGTCCACAGAGTACCACACCTGACCGGCGTAGTGCCGAATGCCGAACTCCAATGAACTCATACGTGGTCTTGAATAGAGTTCGTTAAGCGCATGGTTGTAATGGCATTTCTCAAGGTACGAAACGTCGCTGGCCTTCGGATTCAGGTAGGGAAAGTTGGACAGGAAACAGTTAGTTCTGAGTGCAGAGATACAGCATCTGTCTTATTCCTTATTGTATTTGGATCCGGACTAAGAAAACAGTGTAAAATGTAGATGTGGCGTTCTTGTAAACATCTAATTGCGTTACATTCCCAGAGCACGCCACCTAAAAGTACGGTGTCCAGCAAGCTCTTGCTATAGCAACGAGGCGGAGATATGTACCATTACTATTATTGGCGGTGAAGGCATTACTAGGCAGACATGATCAGTACGCACGGATTAGAAACTAGAAAAGCACACTGTAAAAGCACTCTAAACTATTTTCCAAAAAAATGTAGCAATGTCCATCTTCACCTTGGGGAAGTTGCTCTCGTCGTCTAGTAGATGAAGGATGCCCACTGGTTTTTTGGCAATCAAAGAAATAACCGCTTGGTTGTCCGGATAGGCTAGCGGAATCCATTCGATTCTTTCCTTTGCATATTCGGCTTGCTCCAACTATTGCAACAAAACAAATCATAAAAACAACAACTGCCAACGTTTCCGCTGATTGATAGACAACACAACAGATCTAGGACGATACTCTGGAGAGCTGCATTCTATAAAGTTGACATAAATAATCTAGAGTTCTACGCGAGACATACATTAATAACTGGTTTCATATTAATGGTATCGCTAAAATCGAGACCTTGCAACTGTTCTCTAAAACTTGGCCATTTGAGCCGGTAGACAAGCTCGCACCTTTCACAGATTTTGGCAGCTAATACTTAGAGCAGAACCAATTATCTATGCAGTATAAATACAGTCAAAAGCTAGTGCGTGCTTTTATCGTTACGTGGGCTTGAGTTAGAAATACGTTGTCAACGCAATACGAAGTTACCTTGAATACATGTCGATTAAGATAACTATGAAGGTTTTCATTGGCATAGTTAATGCACAGTTGCTCAAATGAGTTCTCCTGAAGGCTTTCAAAACCGAATATGTCGAGTATGGCAATACAGGCTCGCCGGGGCCCCTTGTATACGATAGCATTCACTCGTTTCACGAGCCACGAAAACAACGTTGAATAGAGAGCCTGTATCGGGTAAAAGCAGAAGATGATGGTACGCTTATTTATTCATTTACTTGCTTCAGAAACTTCAACAAATACTCAAGATACACTTCGCTGGGTATATGGACTAACTCAAAACTGTTTGGTCAAATCTGAGCTATACCTAGGCGTGCGTTGACACGAATGCGAACGTTAACGCCTTCCTTTGGTCTCAACTTCAACTACATAGATAAAATCTGCAATTTTGGATCATACTTTCAAGTTATTTTATGTACCTCAAAATACATCGTGAACAAAAAGGCTGTGAAATATTCTTGCTGCTCGAACTTCACAGCCCACACATAAACGTACTCCTATGTTTATACAAGTAAATGGTTCTACGCGTATACTTGAAATTTGCGCACGCCTTTTAGCTACCTTAGCAATGGCGTCCCTGGCGTCGAGAGCCTGATCAATGTTCAGAGGCGTCAGAAGACGCTCGCCGCGCGCTTCTGTTGCTTTTGTTGTCAGAGAACGCAAAATGCCTTCTGCAGGGGTTTGTAACAGATGGGATGCCCAACGAACCTCAGCCTCGCTACCGACGTCTACTCCTTCTGTGCCATGCTTTAACTGTAGGGGACATTGAAGTAAGTCAGGTCGAATTAAACTCACCTTAGCTAGATAGAGAGATGGCTTGTGTACAATACAATATACTTCATTTCAAAGATACAATCTGCATAATTATATAGCTATAATATTATAGCTGTAGACCCTATTTTACTGTAACAATGGCTAGGCAGGGTCTAATGGTTCACAAGTTGAACAGTGCTATGTTTTTAGGCATAGGCCTAATTGTATAGTTTTTACTATGCTATTGCGAAGACTCATCGTTTGCTTCTCACAGTTTACGTCGTCCATTTGTAGAATTCGCAGGATCTGTTAAATACTTAAGATTATCGACACAAAGCTTATAAGTCTGGTATTATATCACTGGTGTCTAAGAGTCATACAGCAAATTTATGTATTTATGAAAATATACGTATAGAAAAGGAGCTAAACAGCTGCCTCGAGGAAGCCCATAAGCGTTGCAACCATACATACTAATGCTAGCATTTACGCGGGCACAAAACGAACGACCGTCAAGTACCCTAACGCAACTCGTCGTCATTAGATCAACTGCAAGCTGCTGTTTTAGCTCTTCTGTTAGCGGAAGCATGAGTTACTCCGTCAAATACTTGAAAATAACTGACGCTGACATTGAAGTCGTATGCCTATCATATGTGTGTACGAAAATGCAATTGTACCATATCTGAAAAACCAATATAAATGCCATAGAATAGCGCCGTAGGCTATATTTGCTGACATACAGGTTTCCGATGAAAATAGACATTGCCGAGATGAAGTACGGCTGCGAGGATGCGAAATATCACATCAGTCTCTTCACTTGACAGCCCGAGCACCTGTATCGCCGCAAGAAGCGATCTGAAATCCTCGACATCGTTCTTGGATCCACATTCGATACTGCCACCCTATTGAACAACGGGACATATCAGTTTTTACGGCATTGTTGTATCTTTATTTCAAACCTATTGTGGAGTATGTTATCGAGCGCATGAAAAACCTTCGTAGTCGGTAACTACAACCAGCTCTCTTTCAGGAAGTTTAACAACCTAGAAAATTGTTCTTACCCTTAGGAACCCGGTGACAAACTGAACCTCTATATATATATATATATATATATACGTGTTATGTGACGCATCTGTAGTAGCAAGATCTGATTATCAAATTGAGTTGTACATTATAGACAGGATTTTAATCAACCGAATGGTAAAGTCTCACCTGATTCAAATAGAAATATTTGTCTGCTGTTTGGAGGCCGTATTTTTCCTTTTCCTGATCGGAGAGGCCGGCCAGCAATTCGTAGAACACATGGTAATTTCTTTCATCTTGAGCCTGTGTAACTATTCTGCTCTTCTCCAACAAATAGTCAATGGTCCGTGCGCCAGTTATTACACCGCTAGGACGAAAAATCATCATTGTTATTTACGACGAGGACTAAAAATACTACGAAGATCAATCAAATTGAACGCTAAAAGCTATGCGGAGTTACGGTGAAACTAGTCCACGTTTGCTACTTAACTTATTTCGTAATTAACGAATTTTCAATTTGTAACAACGCACTCTTGTATGGGAAAATGTTCAGCACTTAGATCAAGACGCTTTCATCGATCAATACTTTGCAATAAGCTGCATCCATTATAGCGGGCAATTCAAACGTTCTAGATATAACAGGACATCTTTTTTTTCTCAGACGGAACTTACTCGTTGAAAAAAACCTGCATGTATTTTCCGAAACGGGACGAATTGTCATTTTTGACAGTTTTCGCGTTGCCGAAAGCTTCAAGCAAAGGAGACGCTTCGAGAATTTGTTCCGTCACGAGGTTACTTGCCGAACGATTGACTGCTGCCAGGTACCGAAGTATCAGTTTGGTTGATTCCGTCTTACCCGAACCGCTCTCGCCAGAAATTACCACAACCTGATTTTCCAGCTCGGATCCGCCCTTGTTTAACTTTTGGTACGCGGCAGACGCGGTCGCAAATATATGCCTTCACGAAACAACGTGTACAAGTTACATCATAGTGTAATGCATTAGTCAGAGTCGAACTTTAACTTAGCAGCAAAACTCTTCAACGTTTGCCCTCGATATATATCCAGCCCTTTAGAAGTATAGACATATATTGTTCGCTATTTTACTGTTCTCGATCGTCTAAAATATTACCATGTAATACCGGTCTTCACAAAAAACGTTAGGCTATAAATGATTAGACCAGTACGTCGAGTCGGAAAAGAGGCATGCATAGCTTTCGGGGGGTAATCTTTGGCAGATTGAATTAGCCAACTAATTTTACAGATGAAGCACGATTCAATGCTAGATGCATTTGGCTGCGTTGTTACGTACGCGGGCAGGCTTCCTAGGATCTGACCCTCGTATCGTTTGACGGCATCGACTCCATATATATCGAACAGACGATATGGGTTGACCGCCAAAAGGATGCTGCCAATGTTTGTCTGAAATGTCACGCAGTCCAGTAAGATCCAAATAAGAAAACTTTCATATTGAATTGTAGGGGTTTTATGGATTTTCTCTATCCCGTCATCGTATCCCGTCAAAATTTCCTGACAAATATATTTTCTGGGTTAAGTAGAATGAGTTCACGTGAAATGGCTAAGTCCACGAATAACACGTCCACGTGTCAACGCTTACAAATGTACCGCACGTATTTATGAAGAATATTACCGTTACCCTCAACAACGTTGTTTTATTAAAGCGGGCGCCTGCCTGTACATTGCTATTCGATGTTTTTTTAGGAAACAGCTTGAGATAATAATCTGAAAGGCTATGTCCCGGGACTTACATAAATGTGTTGACGATCGTATCGAACCTTGAGATTCCAAAGGATACTGGCCTCACAGAGGTCAGACATAGCAATCATATCTTGGACTCCATCGGGCCCGAGATCTTCACGTCGACGAACCGCCTGTCGTTATCAAATAAAGCAACGCTCAAAACGTGTCAACAGAAGCGTACAGTTACGATTTCGTTTCGTTTTATAGCGTTTCTGACTCATTGTATAATACTATAAATCAATTTCGTTTTATTTGTATTAATAGTTTATCTCTAACCTGCAGATTGTGGAGGGTAAATGGCTTCGGTTGGCCAGCGACAATTGCCTGAACGATGACTACGCCTGCGGGAGCGGAGAATTCGACCACCTCACCTGGTAAAGAGTACCCAACACCCGGATCGAACCAGACCAGTTCGCCCTAAAAAACCACAACATCAACCGCGATAGAAGAGCATGAGACGAATGTGCTCGATTGCTGGTATCTACACAAGTTGGGTTTTGCGTGTCCAGTATATATATTTATCAAAATAATGTATGTACGGAAAAAAAAACAT
>NW_019212963.1:351335-366310 GCF_002532875.2 Varroa jacobsoni
CGCACCATTGTTACACACTATTCTATGTACCTACATACTATAATAGGATAAACCAGCAATGTGGCTTACATGGAGACCCATTGCTTGACCCACTCAGTCCACCGAGTTTAAAACTGAGTAATTTTTTAACTGATTAGGCTACATGATCTCAACAGAGATCATCTTTTTTCTGCACGCTCACGCCATCGCGCCCTGGCAATGTCTAGATAGCCCACCATCCGCATTCCCATGTGTAGTGCTTCTATCTACGGCTTCCCGAAGTAAATTGATATAGGAGTATGCTTGCCTACCTGGTGCTCCTTCATGCGAATTCAAAGACCCGTAATCACACGAATTTCGTGCGAAAGAATAAGCGGGTTGAGGCCAACACTACATATTCCTTTGCTCTAATCTAACAAGTAATTCAGGCATAACGATGGATCGTCAAGTAATCAGACTTGCAACTACCGTGCGAATGGTCCATGAGTCTCTTGAGAAACTCAAGGCACCAGACTGAACACATCGTTTCATCTTTGGCTAGTATTTTATGGTAGCGGATGCCCCTAAAGTCTGTTTCAAGTACTGCAATTATCTTACGCTCAAGTCTACTTAACACTACTACCGAACTCCATTTCTTTTTCAGGGCAGCGCCATCATCTCGCCTGCTTCCTCTCCCGCTATCGGCAGAGATTGAACCATTTTTCGTTTGTGGCGACCGTCTGCTCCGAGAGGATTTTTGTTGATTGAAACTTGACAAGTTGCAGCTAGAATACAGCACACGCATTTTCAACAGGCCTAATATCAATTCACTATTTTTTACTAAGTTTCTGTATCTTTAGTGTTTGGGCTATAATTCTGTAATCCATCACATACGCAAAGCCAGTTCTGACTGATAGAACCTTCAGACTCTAAATGTTGCTTTCGTGAAAAACCCTTCTTGGTTGTGGCGATATGGTTCTGTCCTTCGTGTCCCGACGTCCGGTTATTTCCTCCTTGGCCTTTTACACTGCAATTTCCCTTCTTGAAATGTTTGCACCATTTGTGTACTGTGTCCTTGCCTAGGGCCAAGTTTCGATAAATTTCCGCTGTGTTGTGACCTTCGAGGAAGAGAAATTTGGCAATTGAGCGTTGATTTTCGAAATTGAAAAAGGTTTCTCCTTTTAAACCCATTCCACTTTGAGTAAATTCAACCACTTTCCTATAACGATTTGCTACAAGTCTAGCCAATCTGCTAGTGGCGTAGTTCAAAATATACTGAGGTTCTAGATACCTGCTAGATTTCTTATGAATATCTCGTAATTTGGAAGGCAGTTTAATCACAACTTCCCAGAATCAAGCAGTAAGATTCGAAAGGTACCTATTTCTGCATTTAATGGAGGCTCAACCGAGCCGTATGCCCAGCAAATTTCTGCTGATTACTTTCGCTGAGCTATTATTTAACACTAATTAATTTCATCAGTAAATCAACAGTGGGCCGTTTAAGTGAATCTTGTCAGTGATTGATAACTGGTACCTTATTACTTTCGCTTTCATTACTTCTTCGGCCCCCTTCGAAAGCATATGCAGTGAACATATAATAAGCTCCTCCAATCTGGATATAACTACTAATAGACTGCCGAATCATTATCCTTTAGATCTGCTAAGGTATTGTTATACGTAAACGTCTTGCAAAACAATACTATAATTAGGATTTTTCCACCAACGCGGAACGGCCGTCGTACGAACCGTTTTTGAACAAATCGCTACCAAAAAGCCTACAAGAGATTTCTATCATTTAGCAAAAGGTGTCTGAAAGCTAACCGGGTGCACAATGGAAAAACTCGTTTGTTTTGTACGGTCAAGTAAACTTCTATGTCTACTGAAGCGGGATGACTATTGACTGCGAGCATCTAGACTTTATTTTTTGTGCTTTTTGTACTTATAAACATTTGTGCGCTCGACTTTTTTAAGCTAAACAGCGCAATGAGATTCTGACTATAACGTTCCGATAACATATTTTTCGCTCCCAGTATCAGAACAGAGAAAGGAATTGGCCGTTAGCTGGTTCATGTTGTCACTTCGGGCAGAAGTAACGATATTGGCTCTAACCTCGTTAAGAAATTGTTCACAGTACCTACACTCATTTGTCACCTCGCAGTAACAGACAGCACATAATATAGCCGGTCATATAATAGGTATAACAAACCTTCTAATCGGAAAGATCTCTTTATACAAATAAGGCAGACCAAGCCCCACATCGAAGGTCCAGCAAATCACTTTATAATCGTATCAGTTGAAACTCAGACATATCAGATTTGTCTTGGCTGGGAATCGGGATATTGGAAATATAGTGTTGGTGCTACAGAGCTTTAGAAACGCGATATGATGGCTCCTTATCCGAGAAAATATGTGAGTCTGATTTAGTTGACTGACGAGATAAAAGGCTTGGATAAGGCAATATTCTACTTTTAGATTAAGCACTGAAAAATGCTACATTCTAGCCGAGGCCGATTGGCAAGTTCTCTTCTGTAAACCGTTGTGTAAAGGAAGGCAAATATGTTTACATTTTATCATTAGCTAGAAACACCAATTATATCCCCCTACAATATTCTGGCTATTTTCATCAGTGTTTTTTATGTGATTTGTAAACGGGACGTAAATTGCTTTTAACTATGATCACACAAAATGTTACATAAAATATTCAATAAATAAATAAACATGTTGAAATCATCTTCCAAAATGTTTAACCGCTGATGGCTGAATATCCTCACGGATTTTTCAGTATTCGTATATAGTACGTGTAGCGTGCTATCTCTTCCGTTAACTACAATTTGCTGCTTTGCTAAATTCACCTATACTGCAGGTATGCCCAATCAGACGGGGTACCCCTTCAATGACCAATAGCTGTTCTTTCTCAGCTTAGAACCATCGATCGTCGTAAATCCATCCAAGTCCCGAAATATCTAAGAGAGAAAAAAAAAAACTTCTATAAAGCTGTGAACACCAAAGTTAACGGCAGACAGAGAGGCTGGAACATCTGAAAACCTCAAAATAACCATCACTGGCTAACATGTTTCCATTTAGTTACTTTGGTTTACCAGATGCTTCGATGGAAAATAAACTGCATCTCGCTGACTCCATCTTTTTCCTTTCAGAACATCCCGAATTTAGACTTTATTTATGAATCTCAAACGTATCGGTGATAAATAAATGAATCTCACGTATTTTTTTTCCCTGCATTTATGTGTCTACGTTGCCTTAGAGCTTCTGCTTATTTGGCTAGTTCATACATAAGCATAGTGACTCAATGCAGGACTACGCTTGCTTCTATTTGTTTTATCTTACCGGGTCGAAGTGGTCAGCCGCCATGTTCGAAGCGGCCACCGACATTTCGGCTTCCGTCTCCGAAGCTCAACAACTATTGTGCATACGACGATTCATTTCTGGAACAGACAGACCAACAGAAACAGGAAATAGATACAATAAATAAAATAATAACAAAAAAAAAAACACACACACACACACACACACACACACACACGATTATGATTTTTGCAATGGTCGAGCAAGACATGTAGGTGATCAATTTGTTTCAGCGTTTGTCTTGTTATTAAGGATTTTTTCCGACTTAGCTATATAGCTGTACCAGTTGTCCTGTTCCGTGATCTCAGTGATGATCATGTTGTTATTGTTTTGATCCGCCATTATCTGGGATGGGATTAGCGGTGTCTCTTTAGGGTTATGTTGGTGTATTTGAAAGGAAATCGACGAGGTTGCAGCAGAAGAGCCCACGTTTGAAACAGTAAGAAAGAACAATGGTATCGATATAGTTGGCTTTAGTAGATGTAATTCGAAATAGCGTATAGGAGATAGCCATCGATCACTACATGGATAGAGGCTTTTAACGGTCAGCAAAAAGGAAAGGATTGGTAATGCAGGAAATTGATATTCGCTTTTGTCTCACACGGACGAAATATCTAAATAGGCACAATCTAGAACCGATGTTACTCACAGGACACCGCACGATACTGAAAACTATAGTTCGATACCATTATAATATATTGACTATGGACTATAAAACCGAATGAAATAGAAAAAAAGGCCTTCGTACGCCACTTCTACTAATTTGACTTAATACTATAGATATAAATAGGACGCAGTTATCTTTTATACCGCCGACTCCGCGTCCCGAACTCGAACGTCAGGTTAGGACTAGAACAGTTTTCGCTACAAAAGGAAAGGATTTATCACATAGACCTCAGCGCAAAAATTAGATTCTGCATCAAAGTCTTTGAGTATATAACAAATTTTATATATATATATATAACAGAGTATATAACAGATTGTGTACGTTGAAGTACTAATCCTCTCTCATCACCTGCCATACAACCGACACCCAAAACAGATGGACAGCTGCTTATTTTTGGGGACGACCATGTCGACGCGTCCTCCATAAGCCGCCATTCATAGCGCATCGTCGCCTTTGACGTTGTCCTTCGTCAGCATCTGTCTAGCGCAAAAACGAACAAGGTGAAAGGCCCTAGGAGCAGGGATTTTAGCTGGACCTGCTAGTTCGTTTAAGCATGACACCGGCCGACGTCGTCAACGCATAAGCACGCCCTCTGTGCTGTCAGCCTCTTGCTTACTTTACTTACTGACCAACGTCAATGGCCAGCGTTCTCGGTCAGTACAGCAAACACGAAGACTATTGGACGATCTAGCTCAAAACTAAAAAATCGTTTTTATCCATCAGATTACCAAACATAATAACAAACATAGCTCAGCCGCCGATGTCGCGGCAGGAACTGCTCCCGGATGAAGCCGAATTGACTCAACTATCAACTGATTTACGATGCTGGACATGTACTAGAAATAAGTAGCATTGAAAAATGACGCATGGAGTTGTTAGCACTGTCTTCAAACAGACCAGCTAAAATGGCCACAAACAAGATTCGCACGTAATAGAAGATGTCATAAAGATAAGTAGCACGACGGGAAGGATTGAAGATTCGATGAGTCCAAAACTTTTTGCGAACTTCGTGTCCGCGAGTTACATGCATATTATTCGGGAATAGTAAAAACGTGCGATTTGCTAGTCGACGAGCTTTTTTTTTTATTCAGGAAAAATAGATTCAATACTGCGGAGATGAACGATATGATTGAACTTCCTTTTTCGTACAACTTTTTTTTTTTTTTCTTTTTTCTTTTCTTACAATGCTTTCTTTTTCCCATTTTTAATGTGATCCTTTATCTACAGTTCCGGAACAACAATTGTCTATCACTTAGACTTAGGTATATGCGTCATTTAGAACTTGTTCAATTTTAGCTACATCTAACTGAGTCAATAAATAAGTTAGATACATTATTTATATTAATCAATTTACGAACCAATGCCAACGCGGCTAGAACGATTTATATTGAATACTACGTTCATATTGAATGCTCACCGCAGTGAAGTTGTATAACACCTTTTCATATGTTTGTCGATATAAACGAAGCTGCCGTCATCGTTAGAAACCCTAATGATAACGGCCGACTGCAGACTGTAAAATTACTACACGTCTTGCTCTTCATACACTGGATGGTGTGTATTACCTACAGATAAATATATGTGATACTGTCCATGTTCTTGTTTGCCGCTAGCTTTGACGGCAGCCAAATTGAAGTCTGCTTTGGCAGTTAGAGGTTAACATGTCAACGATCGATGAAGCTATCAAAGTACAAACAGTTTCTTGTAGCAACCATGCCTTCTTGTAAATGCCAGTAGTGGCATTTATAAGCCCTCACGTGTGTGCGCCAGGGGCTCAATGGATCCTTTAATGAACTCCTTTATCGGGCTCGAGCACTTTTTGCTATCCAACTGCTGCTGCTGTTATTTGCGAAGCATTGAATTGTCGACGAGGCTGCAAATGAGTGAAGATGGCTGGTGAAGTACCGTGAATATTGCAAGCGAGCAAAGACCTCGTTGGTGGCTGACGATGCTTAACGGTTAATATCCAACAGGCAGCGATAAATCGTTAAAGGAACGTGCAGAAGGTTACAGCGTTGACAAAGACGGTATTTGACAGCACTTGATAGTGGCAATGCTACTGACCGCTGCTTCAGTAATGCCGCTGAACATCATGTAAAAGGCTCAGGACAAAAGGACGAGTCTAGCTGACATAAACAGCAGCAGCAGCAGCAGCTTGTCTCGGCACCAGCAGAGGAGAGGCACTTTGCCCGTAAATAACTGAATACTAAAAATAACCGAAGAATAGTAATTACTTAAAAACGAACCGGCGCTAGATCATCTGCGTCGATAGGCGAAACATTACTGGTTCATTACCTTATAATTTGCGACGTTAGACGACGGGCAAGCTTGCAGTGGTTTATCGAGATGGTTTACCGTGGTCGCATAGCATTGTAGATACAAATACATGCATAGTTACACCCGTATATGTGTCGATATATGCCTAAAATAACTTGATGCATATAGATAAATTATAATAGACGTAGAAAGTTTGCTTGTCCATGAAAAACGGTATATAGTGCCGTCGTACGTGTGCACTATACGTATAATACAACAATACGAGATGAATCAAGTAAAAATCATCATCATCAATACGCAGCATTATTTACTGGATGAAGTCCATGATCTATAACTGAACGTGCAGCTGCCAGTTTACAGGACTCATTCTCTTTCAAAATGAGCATTGCCAATGTATCGCAAAGCCGTACCTGTACCACCTACGTGTAGGATTTCCTGTTCGTGCAGGATTTCCTGCTCGTGCGCTAGGACTGTATCCCACCTCCTGTACACTCATATCGGGACGTAAGAAGGGCGTACTGTTCGCGGAGAGGCAAGAAAGGTATCATATTATTAAAAGTTTCCGTGTGTATAACTAAGCGTGAAAACGCGCCCAGGTCATAAAGACGCTGTGGACCCTACCGATGGACATGATGCGACAGAACAAGACGATTACACGGTAAGGGATGCACGTTTGTGGATAGCTAAACTCTACTGCTTCGGAAAGCTATAGTTGATTTTTATAGAGAACTGAATGCAATTTAGCGCATTATTGCGGAAAAACGTGCCAAAAGGACAGCATGTTTGTGAACTTGTTTGTTTAGTTTCGCATCGAAAGCTTAGTAGAAAACTCTCAGCACTTCGTAACTTCGAAGTAACAACGTTCACAACCAATAGGCAAAGCTGTTGCCTTAGACTATTTACGTTAAATCGTTATGGTTCATAAACATCTGTTTTTGTCTGATCGAAAATACAACACAGTTAACATTACGCGTATGAGAAACGTTTAAGCATGAGGCGCTGACATTGTTAAATATAACTTCATACGTCTATTCGTCAGTACTACCCAAAATCCCACTATGTGCCATAATACCCTGGACATATTACGATGTTGAACTGGTAAATTTTGTCATATTACATCCAGTGCCTATGACATTTTTTAACCCTCTTAGAACGGAACTAATCCTAGTCCCATAAACCCGTCATTAATATTTAGTCATCAAATACCGGTTATTTTTTCATTAAGTGTTCAGCCGTCAGTAAGTTGCATGTTGACTCACTTTATGTATATCTTATAAGCACATGATGATGTTGTGACAAAACCGTATTGTCCTAATAAGAGGCTTCATACAGATTTCAGCAGCGTGCACGTCAGAAGCGGTTAAAAGGATACTGTGCTTGTCAGCCATAACAGCTCGTACTATCGTAGGCGTTGTCATGCTATCGCGCTATATCAACTCAGCCTTGCCAATTATATTCTAGAAGATAGATGAGGACGGCGATGTAAGAACGCCAGCGACTCAGGCCACTAGTTAATCGGCTCCACAACGTATTACGCACATATATACACTGTTTATTGTTACGTACATTTGTGTATGTTCCTACTCAAATGATCAAGTGTATTGACTGAATAGTATAAAGTTCGTTCGTTTACAAAACTTGCTGTGTGTGCGATAAGCCTGTTGGTCAGTACGATGACTCTTAGTTTTCGGACCTGAACGAAACTATTATGGCACGTGAGGCGCAGTGAATAGTGGGTCTGAGCGGAAAAAAGAAAATCAGAGGGAGAGAGAGAGAGAGAGAGAGAGATGAGGGGTAATGGCATAAATCAGCCACGCCGCTTTCAGTTTTAGCGTTGAGAACGGTCGCGGTTGTGACGCAGTGGAAACTCTCGAGCAAAACAGCGATGTATCGTAACTGCATAGTTATCGCAAACTGCAAATATATTTTAAGTTTTTATGTAGAGGTGCTATCAACTCTATACTGGCCGAAGAGAAACGACAAATTTGAGAAAAACAAGGCTTGGATACGCGATATCGGCTGTGTACGATTTTGAGACTACGTATGTATATTACACTGACGTTTGGTAAGCCTGTGGCCCTGGCGAGCGTTAGAAGGTTGCGAATTTGCCATATGCCTATGGGAAAGAAAAGATGTTATATTGTAAAACACAACACGAAACGCGTATAGGCTGAGGATACTGACGTAGTTGTACCTCGAGAAAAAAACATATGGAACTAATCTTCTATATTTTGATTTCGGATTCTTGTCCAGTAATCCACTGCATCGATACTTTCAGATTGGCATTATTTAGTATGTCGATGTCATTGATGCAGTCTGAGTAACTACTCCTGCCATCATCAAGGATGATATGCGTACGCCAGGCATTCGAATCCTTCCATATTATCTACCTTCTTAAGCATTTTCGTGGTAATCGCTTTTTTGCAAACAACCTCAAGGACATCAACACTTCGCCTTAAGGTTTATCCAACATCCTATAAGGTGATCCGTGACAGTTTTAGAATCGAAAACACTCGATATGATAGATTTCCCTATTGAAATAGCAGCAAACACGGATCTAGCTAACAGGAGCACAAAATTCGAAATAACCAAAAATGGGCTTGCTGGGTTTTGCGCTATAAACCAGTGCGAAGCCTTATGTCGCAACGCGACAACCCGACAAAGTGCGTATTCGATACAAATTAACCCAGCTATTGGAATCAATGAATTTGTTTAGTCATGTACAGGCTTCCTAATCATCATAACCTGACCATACTCCCGGTTTGAGGCATCTCAATCGACTTTGTCCTGCCCTTGGCATTTTCTGCATACCTGCACGACCTACCACTTTGAAGGTCAGTTATGGTATAGTAATCGTTTTTACTAATAATATAAACAATATATAGTAATGTTGGATAATTCGAGCTGCCAGCAACAATCCAGCACGTATCATTGATTTCGCAGTTTAGTAATACGCTGACGGGTTGATACACGTCTCCCGCGAATATCTTTATCGGCAAAAAAATAACAGTACAGGCATTTGCTAATAACAATAAAAATCACCGCTAAATCGCTGCCAAAACCTTGAGAATCTGACTATAGTGGCATATTGGTTATTCTTTTCTACCATCTTCTGGATGATGTTCTGATGGTGCACGTTTAGTTAACTTGATGGACAAGATCACCTTTCGCCTATATCTGGCGCTTGGCCTAGATGGAGGGTTCCCGGTCGATGGTTACACGGCATTGCCGCTGTTGCTGACCGCATATAATTAGCCTTTATCTCTTCTTTTTTTTTAAATGTTTAGTACATCGGCAATGCGTTTATCATGCAGATACTGCTGGATGGCAAATATATCGTTTCAGCGTACTCTCTGTTCAGTTTTGCCCCTAACATGATACAACTAGGGTCAGAATCGGCCTGATGCCAGACAAACGAAGCACCTTCTTCACGTAAAGGCTTGAGAAGGAACACAGCATAATTGCATGATAACAACGTTTCAAGTGGACGCAGCTGTACAAACTGACTTAGTGTCTACGAAAATTAGAAACTGCTCGGAGAGAATGATACCTTTTAATTAGGTAGAGGTTACAGTGACTCGCCGCAACGCTCTAACGAAGGGTCATTTAATAACTAAATAAGGTCCTTGACGTTTATTTACTACCAGTCAAATGATAGTAGAACTTCAATTTAGGCTTACCAACGTTATATCGTAGATTGAATAGCGTCTTCGCTTAAACCGAATAGATTATCCTCTGCGAAATTGTACTTATTTCGTAACGAATGCCAAATGCAAACGAAAGTTACTATGGAACTGGAACTTAAACCCCACCAAGTTCGCTTAGCGGTGACAGATTAGTCACAGAAACAACTCTGGCAAATTGAACACGTCACAATAGTTTACGCCTTCAAATTAACACATAATAACCATTTGTATAGACAATACGGTACTTGTGGGGTTATTCCACCTACATACAACTGGCGCTAATGTTCGCTTGTAACCAGATTTCTACTATTTTGATGCACCCCAGCGTATAACGATAGCTACAATGCATAGTATAGATGCAATGGTATCTTCTATAAAGAAGATTTAACTGTCGAATAATGACCAGCAATAGTAGCGGAAGCAGCGAATATTTCAGTTAGTGTAACACGATTAGCAAAAAAAAGAGCCAACAAAGGAAGATATCGGTTTTTATCTTCGGTACGATCATATATGGTTATTCCTAATAATACTTGGCTCGCAGACCGTTCGGCTTCTATTCGCCTGCTTCAAGATGATGTAAGCGTAAAAAATCATTTACAAGGCCTGTGGTAAGGCTTCGATTCGTGTAATCGTTGCCGGGTATCGTAACGCAGTGAGGTTTCATTGCGGATAGCAGAGGAGACGCAAATCAACACAGATTTAAGCGAACATTGAGTAGGATAGCCGTGCGGAAGCGTAACGAAAACGCTCGATTTCGTATCGTTTACTGTGTTGTTTTTTTTTTTTTTATTTAGCGCGTAGGTATGCTTTCGAGCTAACAACAATTATTGGGCCGGCTTGAACAACAATATAATCGTCTAGCAAAAGAGGACTTTCTCTCGCATAAAATCAACTTCTCTCTACACTCCTGGCCGTTTGCTACAACGATATGTGCTAAAAATGCTTCTATGCTTTTCATAGACGTTATTAGGAAATCGAAGTTGGGACTAGAAATTTCAGCCAACTGTTGCATGTAGTTATAATGTTCTAGGTATATTATACTTAGTTTACCCCTCAATGATGAAACCTGTTTTCTATTGTTTTCCCTTTTCTTTTCAGAGTAGAGCTACAAAGCACAATAGAAATGCCACTGTTCGCCACAGCGAGATCTAAGCCATATGTGGCGTTTTCGATTTTAAATGAATCTTGTCGTAACAAAGCAAATAAAGTTAGAAGTTTTCTAGAATCACTCATTTGATAAAAGCTTCTCAGACGCCGATTTCAGCTGTTCCTCTTACAAAGAGCGACGCCAGCATCATCGTCACCTGTGCTGGGGAAGGCCGTCTTGGTTACAAGCTGTCCTGAAGGACGAATCATACTTATCGTTAGTGCCTGTCTGCCATAGCAAGCTCATTCTTTTCATATACAGCGCTGCTTACCCTGAACGACTCCTGCGTGTTTCATGATGTTTTCACTTACCTAGCTGCCAGTTTACAACATGATACGTTTCTATGAGCGAGAACGTGTTCTTACGTTACATTCCTGGTGACTTATAAGTGGTTAGCCAATCACCGTAAAGGGATGGTTAAATATGTGTCACATTGTCTTCCGTTTCCGACTTGATACATTGTATGGAAAACGAAGAGAATACGAAAGGGAAGATCATGTCGTTCGGGTAATCGCTAGGTTTTAAGGAAGACGAGGCACAAACGGGTAAACGGCCGTGGATATCTATATGATCTCACTTTTGGTATCCCTTACACTGCAGATATGTGGACTTTATTTTGGTTTCCACCGCACTGGCTGGAATTAGCAATGACATAACCTACACCGTTGAGGCCTCTTACTCTGACATTTTTTCGTACATGATTCTGAACTTCATATAGTCGCAGCGGTTCACTGTGCATTTCGCATAGCTCTTGTGTACATTGTGTACATCTGTATACGGCATTTGCTTTTGCTTGTACATTTACTTGATGGGTTACAGGCGGCATGTTGTTTGCTTGACTGACCGATGCGTTTTTAATCAATACATATTAGCATATTCCTTTTCGACGAACGACTGTCTACGCTGTTTAGCGGTGCGCGCACAACATCTACGGACGACTACAGACAGACGTGGCATGACTTAGTGTTTGCTGCTGTCAATTGATTCTTCAGTAAGAGTTCAATAGACACTGAGGCATGCGGGTAGGATTACCCAGTTTTGTCTTTAATATTGGCTGATCCTCCACGACGTGGCGCAATCTTTTACGCGAGCTAAATTTGAAGAGGTCAATAGATAGATATCTATACATACAATGGCTGGTGTATGATTATATGATTTCGGCCAGAATGACGCAGCAAAGGTCGGCCGATATGGAATTGTTTTGCCAATGGACTTACCAACACTAACGTTGAACTATATACGTAAAACGTCAGATGCACAGTGTCTATAGGTAAAGTGGTTTCGGGTTTTTTTTGCCGCAAGCAGAAATATTTAATTTGACTCTTTGGGCATCGGTAGGAAGACAACTAACTTACTAAATGGCCGAAATTGTACCCCAACTGATTTTTCGTATGACGCTATGTGCTGCGAATTTGGACAAGATTTGATATGCAGAGATTCTTCTCATTAAAATTGCTTCATTTTCTCAAATAGTCGTACGCTTTTCTGGTAGAAATTCTATAGGAATATGACCCTATTGTATTTGAAGCCCATTGTCTACAACGGGTTGGACAACAATAAAGCGACCCCCTATTTAGTAGCTCGTATCTAACATTGATGCTACACAGTTTACATCTTGCTACTGTGCATCGGTAGTGACTCAGCTGATTACGGTCTTGAAAATTGCGTCTCTGACGTCGTTGTAAAAGTCTATTCTACTCGTTTCAGGAATATGAAACGTAACAACGAGGAGACTCATCTAAGTCTCTGACGGCACCATGGTATTTTATAAGATAAAATGTAATGGCCCGTCAAAATTAAGCTGTAACAAATTATCCACCGCTTCACAATGCAACTTTTGGGTGTAGCTCGGGAGGGTGTGGCAAAATTATGCCTCTTATTATCAATATCAATTTCAATACTATAATGCCGAGTGTCGTCAGATCATCGTTTTGGCATATCTATCTAATAGACTGATGTAGGAAAACTACCGTACAAAATATGCTCGAGATATCTTCTCGGTCCTAATACTTTATTCTAGCACCTATTTAGTCTGGACGAATGATCGCCTTTTAGCTGTTGCCTTTAAATAGGTGGCCATACTAAAACACAAAGTAGAACTTTCTACATATTTCAGAATTATTCATAAGTTGCAAAAAAAGTCCCAGATGCATCCCCTTAAGACTAACGTACAGTTCAGAAAAGTCAGTCATGATTTTGCGCATTTTATGCAGGAATAATGTCCTCAATCACATTGTCAGTGTCAGCACATCTGTAACTTCAGCGCACCGAGCTATTTTTTGCGCCTTCCTAAAATCTTCAAGCTAGGCCTTCTCGTACTCAGGTAATTAAAGCCGTTAAATGTAGTCGTTCGATGCTCGGAAATGGTTCTCGTCTATAGTATAACCTAATGAAATGGAAAAAAATTTCATTTAAAACAGCAGTAGACAAACTGATGGTGTCCGGGCTATATAGCTATAAGTAACCTGAACTATCAGGAAGGTAACACAATCAGTCGTTTGCCCTATGGGATTTTGCACACATTTCCAAATTCATGGCACCTTTTCGTGTGCGCCAAACTCGTGTGCGTCTTGTTACTATTTTCTAAATATCGATGAAATACATTCACTGCATGATCTTCGAGCGTTTGCCCATTTTTGTATCATGATCCTAGCATACATGCCAGCTATATATGCATCTACCATGCATACTATTACATTAATTATACGATAGTCTGTATCTATTTAATAAATAATAACGAATAGCTTTCCCTGGACGCGTCATTGATTGACCACCTGTTTATTAAGCTAACTAAGCCTCACCATGTTTCCTTTAGGTGCTTTTTCGAGTGGCTGTGTATACATCTTCATATATGCATATATATATATATATATATATATATATATATATATATATATATATACGTATCCTATAATCATTTATTTCCAACTGTTCTTCGTCGGGCTCGTATCTGCAGGTCACTGGAGTTGGCCAATGCAATTAAGCCGACATCCGCGTTAATGTGTTTCGTGAGTACGCGTGCGGGTAAAACGACGTATTTCTTCTGTACGTCTCTCAGATCAAACCTGTGTTTATCGGCCGTTATGGCCGTGTTTGCTGTCAGCTGGTTTTTGTAACCGTACCTATATATGCCGTGCGTATGTGTACGCTATCAAAAGAAGCTACGTGACCAACCACCCGTCCAGAGAATCGTTAAAACGTCGCCTCGATGTCCACGTCGTGCTGCGTCGCGTCATGTCGCCAGTATACCGCCAAATCGACTGTTGTGGCTAACAGTAATCGTTTCTTTGGTAGGTCGCCCAGTTGCACTTGCGTTCAGCGCACGCTTCAGCATCGTTAGCGAGAACATCACAATGGAAAAGTAAGGTAAAGTCGAAATTCTATTGGTGCTACGCTGGCTAGCTGAAGCAAAGAAAAATTGAGCAAAGGATGACTGAACACCGCTGCGCTGTTCTGGCGGCTGTTTTTGCTTTTGCCGATTTTTCTATAGGAGTTGTGGCAGCAGCAGCGTCAGGAGGAGGAGGAGGAGGAGGAGGAGGACTCTTGCAGATCCTTAGTATGACTACTCCTGGATCGGCGGCTGAGATCGTTGACTTTGCTACTGCTACTACTTTATCGATGACGACATAGACGCCACGATGGGATCCACATCTGCTTGGCAGCACACTTGCTCAAAAGTGAATTCCCGCAAAGATTAAAAGAAACTAGCTACAGCATGCGGCAGCCAACACGGTTGGATATCTTTCCAAGAGCCATTACCCCGGTCTAACGCAAACGGCGGGTGTCACAACCAAGAAGACGAAGTCACAGGCAAAAGAAAAAGGGAAGCCCACCTCAAATAACTGCGGCAGCAGCAGCATTAGTCTGAAATGAATGC
>NW_019212963.1:366461-374630 GCF_002532875.2 Varroa jacobsoni
ATACGGCAAGCAGGCACCTACCAATCGATCTGTGGTATCTATGACTGCTAACTAAAGAAGGCCGCTCATCAGTGCGAGAACGGATTGAAGAGCTAACAAGGTTGAAGACGTGAAGACGAATGCGATACGTTTGTAGAGACGCTTGTAAAGAGCCTAAAAAGTCACTATAGATACGTACAAATACCGGCTAGCTTGTTACACCATCAAATTATGTATGTTTATGGTGAGCATAGAGAATATAGGCGACATGCCGTCATGGTGCCATACAAAATCCTTACCCATATAACGGTGGATGCCTTTCGATGTATTTAGCTATGTGGACACCTACGAGCTCCGGTGTCTTTTTGGAGGGCGCTAGAAAATTTACTATGTCGATGGTAGATGAATCGGTCAAGAACCAACCCTTAATTGGATAATAGACGACACTTGATAGGCGATTGCGATCGAATTGTCAGACTGCCATATGCGTGCGCGTGCGGTATCTATGGCTTACTTATAGTCGTCGGTTCTTTCGAGACATACAAACCAATCATAGCCGATTATATTCTGACGGCTATAAGGCCAGCGTAGTGCGCAGAATCGCGATGCGACCCTTACTTACGATGGGATCCCGTTAGGGCCAATTCAGCTGGCTTATTGCTACTAAGGACGAGAAACGTCAAGTTTTTGCTGATATTGCCAATGAAACGTTTTGCTTTTAGCCTGTTGCGTCCAGAATCTTTCGCCGTTACTGACTGCTAGACTAGCAGCCATCGCTGTCTAGTTTTCATCTAGTACTCCATTCTACCTTACTAAGCCACCTGGCAAGGAGTAGTAAAGAGGTGGTCCAAAAGTAACCAGCCCAAAACGGCACTTGGGCAGGGACCCATTTCAGCAACTGGTAACTATCTTCTGCTGTTTGTGTTTGCTGTTGAAGTCAATGACAGAGTCGCTGCAAAGCACAATTCAACTAAACGAAATTACCCCGTTACTCGTAGCTTCTCCACGGCGTACACCGAATCGTGGCTGTAGTTACCCGTCTTCGACTCGCTTCTTAGTTTGCCTACTATTCTCATTGGTTGTGGCATTTGCATTCATCGTATCATCTTGACATTTGTATTGTCGACACTCTATTCAGCCCGGAGCTTGACGTATTACTGTTCCGTTTGGCCATCCCCAGACAGACACCGTCATTAACAAACCTACGTGCAATTCACACACAAGCACATACACAGATCACAATTCGTTCGCCGCGGCAGCCGTCGTCGGCTGGTAGCTGAAGCAGTGACGTTCGGCAGCAGCTCGTTGCCGTCTTCGGAGGCTCATAGAGCCGGCGGCCTAGAGACTACTGATACCAGTGTAACTAACAACAACAGCGGAGATGGCGTAAGCAACGAACGAGTCCGCAGCGTAGTCCATCACTAGACAGCATCGTTGGTTTTCTTTCGATTGTGAAGCTACCAACAGCACTCGCTGCGAAGGAAAAACACGGGAATGTTAGCTTGTCGCGAACAAGCAACGACGATGCAACTACCAGGGCCGCGACAAAGACGAAAACGACGACGCCGGCTACGGCCGCTGCGATGACGAGGAACACCACCGTAATCGCCGTTCAGCAGCAGCTTCTGCTGTATTCGAATTGTGTCGCTCGTCGCCACTAGCACCCCCCGACCCTCCGACCGACCGACCGACCGAAAGTTTAGCACAGGAGTTGGTGGCAACGGCAATAACGCAACGTTTGCTCTTGTCGTTGCCGCATGGCCAAAGCGCAATTGAATAGTCGTCGAAGTGAGCCTCGCAGAATCGTAGCAAATGCAGCAAGGAGGCGAAGGAGACAGTGTAAGGGGGGACAGGAAAAGATAACTATCATTATAACTACTACCAATCGGTGCCGCTAATGTCGTGCGCACAAGAGGAAAATTCATCATGTTCGGTGACTTTAGACTTTGGCCCCGAAAATACCCGAACCCATAATTGAATATCCGTTTTGTTTGTCTCGATGTTTACCACTTTCCTTTTTTTTGTCTTTAAGTTTTCCTATTTAAATATATCGGTAAGTCGAACATGTTCTCCGTTTCAACATCTGTATTCTATGTTTCACTATCGATGACGCGCACCCACTCGAACGGATCGCCATTTAGGCAATAGCCGAAGATAACAACAAGCCGATGAGTTTTAGCTCTTTGTGTATTCTGGTTTAATCGTAAAATGCTAGTTCATATAGAAATTATCAACTTTATCTACTCGAAGTGTGCACTGGGCCATCTTGAAGCAGTTTTCTTAATAATGAACACTTTTCTCCTCGTGACCCTACCAAGGATTCAGTCCCGATGAAACAGCAGATCGTTTGAAAAACAAAATGTAATGTTCATATATACATGTGGATACATATATGTTAAACGGACCCTAGGGGCTTCGCCCCGTGCCTGTTGTGTCGTTAATCAATTCTCTGAATGAAGTACGTTCATTTACGTTACGTTATGTAACTCGTTACGCTTTTGTCGTTATTTCATCAACTTGTTCTCATATGCTTGGCAAAGGGATCAGCCAAGTCTAAATATACTTTTCTAGTGAGAAATTAGCTTTTGGTACATGTCTACAGCACGGTTACGGGGCTTTTATAGCCTTGGTTGATTGAGTTCGCCTCCGGGATCGGTGTGAATAAGGTCGGCTATCAGTCAGCCCCTAATGAACGTACGCGAATCGAGGCGCTTTGCGTCAACTTGGCGATTGATAGAATAGGTTAACCAATTTCATCAATTTCTGGTACGCGACCAAAATTTGAAGATTCTTAGAACTTTTCCCTACACATATCAGATCGTATAGGGTGAAAATTAGTCTGCTCGTAGCAAGACTGTTTTTTGTTATTAATACAATTACATATATTGAATGGAGACGCAAATGTCTGATATGTTCTGGCTGGCCTATTGATTTTGTTTCTAGGGCGTCACGAAAGGCTCGATATTGTTTTTCTAACGGCCATTTAGACTGATTTATTTTTAACAACTTAATAAAAACAATTAAAGAAAATATCTTCGATATAATCCATTCCACATTGGTCATTGCAACTTTCCAAGTGACATTTACTAGAACTAGTCGTTCTACAAACCGTTTGAAACCAGTTCAGGATGCATTCTTACATAAGTTAATCGATACGACAGAGGATTGTCCTATTACGCCTCGTGTATATATGTCTGTCTGTTAGTTACTCCTAGTAGGAACGTAATCTGCATTACGGTAGCGCAATTCTTGCCTGCACGGGCGACGCCATACAACGGTAATCACGAAACTAAAAATGCACAGAGTTGCTACAACTGAATGGCCTGTAAACGGAAATCGCCGGCCAAAGCTGGCCAATATTGATGTGCGAGCTGGTAACGCGGACAACCGGCCAGTCGGCGAACAAAAGGCCTCTCAATTGCTGCCGCGCAACCAACACGCTGCTGTTATCATTCGGCATTGAAAATCAAGTTAACCTGAATCCTTCCTCAACTTTCAACAACTTCGCTCTGAGATGTCAAAAATTCCGTGCTAAATGAAGCCGGTCAGACTTATCACTTTAGAGTTCTAACGCCATTGGGTGTCGCTCCCGTTTAGCGCGAACTTACCCGCCCAGACACCAACGAGTGGCCGCTGCAATATATTCAATGCTTTTTTTCTTGTCTTCGACTTCTTCGTCTAGGTCGATCAGAGCCGCGTCTTTAGTTTGGACCAGCGTCTTTACTATCCGTAGATCTGACATCAGTTACCGTAGCGCCAGTCAGACTTCATCCATTTCTAGCAGCAACCGCCCGAAGACAGCCATGGTCTAATATTCACGTACACACACGTTAGGTGTTTATCGTAATTAAATCGAAGGCCATGAACGGCGGTCGTTAAAACGTCTCCAATCTTGTAGACTTTGATTTTGAAGTCAGAGAAGATGGGACCTGTTGTTATCGTAGCTGGCTAGCCATTCGTAACGGCCAGAAAAGGACGACCGACTGAGTAGCGTACAATATGCTTGATAGGGTTCGGAAAAAATACGTATTCCATGGCAGGGCAGGACAACACTGATGAAATCACGGCTGGTAGAACGAGAAATTAATGCGATCTAACCTGAATTGGCTGAGTGAATCTTGAAAGGAAACAGTAACAGACAGAAAAACTGAGACGATAAACAGGTGCTGATGTTACTATCTAGATGCTCTCAAACAAAATTGGCCTAGAGCAAGACTTAATTACCCAAGATTTCAGCAGTAGGACTAAAGTGAGCGAAGACATTACCATGGGAAATAGTCAAATGGACCAGCAGCTAATCGCAGATAGCGAGCGTCAGTGAGTATACATAAAATTGAAATTCTTTTTTTTTTTTTTTACTTAGAGCCTCCCAGACGAGCAGCGCTGACGATTTGGAAACTTCAATAGTTTACAATAGTCAGCTAAATGAAAAAAATCCACCTGCACAAGGAAAATGAGTTGTTGTAATTCCCTCAAGTTGTTTTCAACATTGTTGATGTATAACGTGAAAGTTGAGCTATTGTTGTTCTTCTAAGATTTCTAAAGACGTTGCAGGAATATAATGAAACACAATTTACGTGGAATCCTCGTTAGTTTCTCTGTTCGGCCGGCATGGACTATATTTAAGCTATATATGCGAGCGTATATTTACGCTACTTACTTTATCACGTAATGATTAGAAATCTTGATTTAACAAAGTTTATGGCGTAGCCGTGACTTTGGTTATCTAAAAAAGTGGCACGTTTAGCCCTTATTTGCGTCAAAATTCAGGTGAGATAACGTCAGAAAAAACTATCAGACCAAGTGAAAAGTAACGGGTTTCGTCAATTTTTATAATTACATGTGCTGCCAGCGCTTTATGATCGAGGGACTGCTGGCATCAGACCGAGTGGCGTTGAACTACAGCATCTTTACTAATGCCTTGCCATCATCGCCCTATCCTAAAGCCTAACTGCCAGAAACAGGTCGTGCCGAAACGATAAACACTAAAGCAGGCCTACAAGACCTATTACAAATGTAAGTCCATGAATCAAGACGAGACACAGCTTTGTTATTAAGTAATAACAATTTGCACCGTAAATAACAAGCGATATCGGGAATGCTTACAAATACCCAGCAAACGCTGCTTGATTTTGCAAGCAAAGCTCTAACAAACAGATCATATAGTTCTAACTAGGATAACTTCGGGAAAACTTTGTCGTAAGGTTAACGAAGTTGTCATCAGCTGATTCATTCGATTTGTTTCTTCTTGGTAAAACTTTGAAGCCGCGCTACCTTGTTGTCAACATTACGTTATGTAATTCCACATTATTTGGTAATGATCAAAACATTAAAAAGATTATGTTATTTGCTATCCGGCCATAGATGTCACCACAGGATTTTTTTAATGCGCTCCATGAAGTTATCTGTCAGTAAAAGTACATCAATTTTTTTCCCGTACAGCGTATAGATATAGTCACTTTTTCCGATACTATCTTAAACTGAGACAGATACATTCCGAACGTGATTCGTTTATAAATATATAATTGTGCTCCGAACCACCTAGTGGATTTTGTGTCACTATACTACATCCACTAGAGCGGACATTTCTACATAAAGAAAATGTCCCACAAACGCTTTATTGCCAAGTTTTTCTAATACGTCCACGTAGACGATACAGTCATCAGTATCCGCAACGGTTTTGATTTACGTTTATTTATAGCGGGATACGTTTCGTAAGCACCGTGTCTATCTGAATCTAGCGGCCGACAGCTGTCGGCTACTCGTCGAAGAATTATGGTGGCTGTCTAATATAATTTAGTACGTAGTATTCCGATTTTACAGTAGTAATTTGAGCTTTTGCGTACACTGAAGATGTACGAACCTTCAGTGATCGCATTGCACTGAAATTAAAGCTCTGAAATTAAACGATTGCTTGCAAGACTTTTTTTTTGTCCTGATTTTCATCGTATCACACCTTCAAGCGAATCGTATGAATTAAACCCTTTTTGAAATAAAAAAAAAAAAAAAATGAATGTATCTTAATGAACAGCAGCCAAACTTATACCGCGCCTATTCCTGCACATGTGCGAACCCCATATTTCAAATCAGTATTTCCCACTGTACCTTCATTCAGATGCTGTGATACATCATATTATGAAATCGATATAGAAAAGCACTACTTGATAGAGTGACGTTCATACCCATTCTATCGAAACAAGTGTTTAAAATGGTGCAAACAAGATAGCTTCTTGTGCCGTAAAATCGACCCTTTGCCCTATTGTTTACAAGGCCCTCGCAGAGGAAATACGCGGTATCCGAGTTTTGTCTTACTCGATGCTTGCTTTTCAAATCTAATCGCAGCAAAATAAACCAGGCCAAAAAAAAAACGACATTTTAAGCTTATTATTACTATTATCATTTGACTCTGCGAAATACGATACAGCGAAGCTCACCGTTGATTTGATTGAGGACTTCAACCGTATTAACAAGCTACGATGTATGGTAGCGGTCGACGATCCTCAACTACTCCAACATATACATACACGTTCGAAAAAGACCTTGTCCGAAAAGTACACGATCAAACAAGAAGTTTAACTTTACGCATTATCGGTAGTCAGTGACTGTAGTTGGCATCCTGGGAGGATTTTATAATACACAATATATGTTACCCGTCGAATCTAATACTACTATCCTAGAAGGGCGAAACCGATAGCTTTCTCAGATCCCAGTTTGAAGGGAAATGAAACTTCATTTATTTTCGAATAGCCGGGGGCGAAGCACAGAGAATGCTTTTAATTATTAGCTGGTTCAATGCCGCACACTCCGGGGGTGCGATCTCCATAGTCCGCGTACCTAGGCAATATACTGCATAAATAGTTTTTTTTCTATTAAAGTCATAAAGGGGGCTTGTCGTCCACTCGCTGATGATGAATCCTTAACAGGAGTCGTCGTTATCAAAATTGTCACCCACCTGTCCCTGAGGCTTCTGTTCGATTGCCACGCGAAGTATTACTGCAAGCGAACTTTCAACGTATCTACTGAGCAGAGAGTTTGTTATCGACTTTCACTGCTGCTACAAATATTGGATAGACACGCTTATTGGCGCCGTGAAAAAACGACCTTAGATCCGTCTGGCAGGTACGACTATCTTTACGACATAAACAGCACAACAACATTAATGTCAATGGGCAATAATTCCAACAGGGGCAAGCCGTGACCCGTATACCGAAACTATCGGTAGCTTTGCGAACGTAACAAAAATAACAGCTACGCTGTCGTTCGGCAGCAGCTAATACTTCTGCAAAATTACTAATAGAACTAGAGTCATAAACGAGTCGAGCTATTGATTTAGTATCTGAGCGTGTATATCGTTACGGGTGCGTCCGTTTCGTTAGTGATCTAGACCTGTCGCAACAGAAGTCACTTGTCAGAGCATCCGCGTATACTATTACAATAGCTAGACGAGACACCCATTCACGACGTGTGGGGAACACCGTTGCCGGTAAACTGTCGAAAGCGTGCGATGCTGCTTGTTCGATATCGGCCGCAATGGTTTTGCTATAAATGGTTCAGTGTCAAGCCCACTTCACCTATACAGCCGTACCAAAATCACCGTAGCAACAACAGGGCCAACGGCGGAAGACGCAACGCTCATCCGGTACACGATTTGGCTAAGTTCAACTGGCGGTCGATCCGCGCGATCGAGGACTCGCGCTATGGTCGTATTCTCTTCGTAATATACGATACTACAGTAACACTTCGTCGACAGACCGGTCACCGGACCGGCCTCCTGGCTGAATCGCTGCTAAACGCAACACCTTTGAATCGTAACAAAAGCGGCAGTATCGTCATCGACACTAGGCAACTTCTAATCATTTTAATATAGATTAATGACGGTAGACGTGGCATGCTACAGGCACCGTGCCATACGAACGGAAGTTGTTCACTGCGAGTTACTGACATCTGAATCAACGAAGGGCCACTAATTTGCCTGTCGATGTAACCGATTGCGAACCGAAAGAATGATGTTCGAAAGGGCAATCGAATATCAGCGGATAGGGCCACAGCCCAACAGCTTCGTGCCCCTAGCTGGTGGTGCCCACAGCAAAAGGGGCGATGACGGTGATCATGGTATGTCCCAGGGTTGTCATAACGCAAACCCACATACAGGAAAAAGGGGAATATTAATAGCAGCAGCAGCAGCAGCAG